>NC_037285.2:6232191-6535221 GCF_000002775.5 Populus trichocarpa | reverse complement strand
AGTGAGTGACTCGGTTACTGGTTTGTTACCGGGCTCGAAACCAGTGAGGCGGACGTAAAAAGATTTGATCTTTAAGTGATTTTGCAGGGCTCTTGATTGCAACCCATGAAAGGCTGTGGTTCTACACATTGTAGTAAGTTAGTAACTACGAGAAAGAATAGAAGTTGTAGGATTGTTTAAAGAAGAGATTTTTAATAGATAGGGAGGGAGGGAGGGAGGGAGAGCTAATAATGGCGGCTATGGAGAGGGGAAATCAGGGGGTGGAAGAGCACGCTGTTTTTGTTGTGTTGGTGTCTTCGGTGTTCGTTAAAAGGACAAAATTTGGGACCTTTTCTGTGGTTTTGGGGTCCTTTTCACTACAGGCGTTGGACTTGCTACGTGAGAGGAATACTCCATTTGTTTTTGTTAAATGATTTAAAAAAAATTTAAATATTTTATTTTAAAATATTTCAAAACAATACCTCTTCTCTTTCGCTGCTTGTTTTAGTGTTATCTTGTGTGGGATAGGAGTAGAGAGTATTTGGTGGACAACTGGGTGATCACCGTGGAACTGTGTTTATGTGTGGTGAGCATATTTGTTCCCTTTTATTTTCTTGGTGTTGGCTTGCTGGGCTTGGGTAAAAAATTAAGTTATGTTAATTGTGTTATTGAAAACTTGATTACATCAATTAGATTTTATGTCTGTTTTATTTATTTATATGAAAACCTGGGAATTTGATTTTCTTCGTTGCTTTAAATTGGTGGCTAGCCTTTTCCACTTTTTTTAAAGCGCGTTTGGTATTCTTTTGATTTTTTTCAATCCAAATTTCCAAGAAAATCAAGGCCGGCAAGTTGATCGAATGTAGCGGGCAGCTGCGACCTGCGCTCTTATCCACCCGTTCCCTCAATGACCAGTTGAGCACTACTAGAATTATTAATTTTTTAATATTTTTTATATACATTATCAAATCATATTAGACAGTTTTTATTAAATGGATTTTAACTTTATTAATAAAAATAAACCCACAGAAACAATTTTTTTTATTCTTATATATAGTGACAGGTATAATTTCTAAAAACACGGTTGAACTGAAAAAAATAAACACTGCCATAATTATAACTCTTCAATCCTATTTCCATTGATCACAGACATAGTTATGAGTTACAAAGAATATGATAAGTATTTGGATAAGACCTGTTCTATGCTGATAAGTAAATTCGATAACTCGCAAAATAACTCAGGACGAGTTAATAGAAAATCTCAATATATATTTTTGGGTTAAATACAAGAAATCTCTTATAATTTGCTTATTTTTTTGGTTTACTTCTATTTTTTTTAAAATTAAATTTTACATGAAATTCATAATATTTTATATCATGATGCTGACGCGCAAAACAAATTAATAAAAATATTAAATTATTTATAAGATCGTTATTTAATGACAATATCACTTTTATATCAAATATTGCAATTTTATTATTGAATTTTAAAAACAAATTCTTAGCCACCAGGACTAACTTCTTCTTTCTTTTCATTTTCAATCACCAGCAACCCCATAAAAATAATTAAAAACATTATATTTCAATGATCTTAGATGAAATGAGGAGCTCAACTTAAATAATTTAAGTATAGTTTGGAAACACGGTCCAACTCACGTTTTAAAAGATTTTATTTTATTTTTCTTAAAATTAATATTTATGTAGTGTTTTTGGATCATTTTGATACGTTGATATTAAAAATAATTTTTTAAAAATAAAAAAATATTATTTTAATATATTTCTGAGTGAAAAACACTTTGAAAAGTAACCGTAACCACACTCTCTAAACTAAATACAAAGAAATGTTCAAAATTATTCAACGCTCTCAGTATCACAAATTAAAACAACAAAAGCACATGAAAAAAAAATATTTTAATATATTTTTGAGTAAAAAACACTTTGAAAAATAACCGTAGATCCGTAACCACGCTTTCAAACACTCTCTAAACAAAATACAAAAAAAATGTTCAAAATTATTCAACCCTCTCAGTATCACGAAAACAACAAAAGCACACGGGACATTTTCATCTCTCACTCCATTTCAGCAGCTAAAATACCAAATTATATAATCTGATGGTGGCAAAATTTCCAAGTGGGAAATTTTCAATCGGCCATAAGCCTAGATTAATTGTATAATCTGATCTTTTGATCTATTAAACAGTCATAAGGCCAATGTATGTAGACTGATCAAATGTACCAAGTAGGGGAGGGAAAAAAAATCAATGCCTTGAAGACAACTTAAAAGCAAGAAGACATTGAATAAAGAAGCGAGATGTTAAGAAAGAAGGGTTAAAAATACATCATTCCAGTGCCAGCCATGGCAACAATGCTTTTAAGAGGTTTTTTCAAGGAGAACATGAGCAAAGAGAAGTCTGAGAATGAGAGTTGCGGTTGTTGATGTTGTTCGGACATAAACGGCGAAGGCCGGAGAACTCAGGTGCGCAGTACAAAGCTGCAGATTTTGGAATGAAACAGTATTGTCATAAGGTTGATTCCATAATATAATAATTTAGATTCTTAACCATGTAAAACTCGATCCAGACACAAAATTTAGCTGTAAGAGTGATGGATGATGCGATAACACATGGGAGATGGATAATTGAAGAACATTTCCAGCATAATATATGATAGCTTGGAGGCTGAGCTGTGCTTGCCAACCTGTGATGCTGGTCTCAATTTCCATGACTAGCTAGGAAGTTTAAGGTCGGGATTTGAGATTGGCATATATACCATCAATGTATCATCGATGTTACATGTGCACATGTCATTGTAGAAAGAGTTGAGATTGGCATATATATATATATATATATACACACCACCAATGTATCATGGATGTATACATGTCACTGTAGAAAGAGTTGAGATTTGACCTAAAGCTTCACATGTACCTTCACGAGCTACAAGGATATGTACACGGGGTGAAACAAGATAGGCAGCATCTACTTTTCTCAAGTTTAATAACAATAAATCATTTTATTAATTAAAAGATGCGTAAAAGATCGGTCAATATTCCAGCGTGCATTGATTAAAAATGATTTAACAATAAATTATACTCTAATAATCCAGTGTTAAATGGTATTGCCACTTACCAATATTTTTCACCAATAATAAACGACACAACAACCACCACGATATGATACATTAACCATAACCATGATTAGCCAAGGCTAGGGTTATTTCCTATATAAAAGGCAGGCATGTAGAACGCCAACTATCAATATCAGCCCCGATGATCTTTTCACTAATAATTAATATGTCTCTATCTCGTTGAAAAAATATCGAGGGCTAGCTGGGTATAAATAAAAATACACCTAGTTACCCAGGCACGAGGGAAGGTGCATGATTCTAGTCAGACCATATATACTATCGTCATACAAAAGCCAGCTAGGCTATACCATACACACAGATACACATTTCCTACTTCATTTTATTTTTTATTTTCATGCACATTAATTATTCCCTCTTTATGAAATTAATTTGAAGTAAACAAACAATTTTAAAATCTTTGAAAAACCGTAAAAACAAACATGCCTAAATTATGAGAGAAGTGAAATATTACATGTATATTATAGGTCCCAAATTAAAAACGTCTAGCTAGCTCCCACATGAATAAAGCGTACGAGGTTGAGAGTCAAAGAATAGAAGTTATAGCTTAGAGCTAGGATTCCTACAGAATATTCATGTGTGCAGTAGGTGTAGAGAATTCTAGAATGGATAAGCTTTTAATGTCCAGTGTACTTAATTTGTAGAGAATTGAGATATTTTACCCAATTTATGGAAACACGTACGGTTTCAGAAATCCAACTCAAGTCTTTTCTTCTTCCGTAAACAAGTTCATTTCCATATTAATACATAATCTAATGACTATTGCTTTTTTCTTATCTCAAAATGGCTGGTGTAAGTAAAGTATATAGCACATCTGAACACCAAAACTCACTCAACTTGAAAGGGATATATAGTCATATATAGGCAGAGACCTATGTGAGGAAATTATCGGTAAATTTCCTGCCTGTGATCATCATATAACTGGTCAAAATCTGGATTTGATTGGGGTTGAAGTGAACTTAGAGTTGAAGCATCTACCAGAAAGTCAACTGATTTTTGAGTGGTGTTAGTGTCTTGAACCACCTGTTGGAAAGCACAAATATAGGGTGCGTTTGCCACCATGCATCGAGGCATCAAATTAATTCTACTGGAACTTTGCCTTTGTGCGCACACATTGCCAGGCAAAGGGCCTTAATGAAAGGATCTTAGCGTTTCAATAATCAATTCAAGTACATGTAGTCATTGAAAATACTCGGTCTTCTAATAAACATTAATGATCTTCCTCCTCCCCTCCTCCACTAATCTAGATTAAATAGGGAAAAAAAAACCCTGCAGGGTGTGGAATGGAACGGGGAGTTAAATGTGAAAGCTTTCAGATGCTTGGTCCTTAATTATGGATTCAGAAGGAATTGAAATCAATTCATGTTTCTTGATTTGTATGTATGTATGTATGTATGTTTCTGTGTCATAAGAAGGTTCAAAGACACCTTCATTAACGTGCAGTACTGTACAATCTGATCTAGTTTAAAATAACAATTAAAACATAAAAATTGCATTGTCTGAACTTATACCATATATGATACAAACTTATAGCATCATGAGTTATTGCATTCAAAATAGAATAGCAGTGTAAGTTTTGGGTAAGGCAAAAGAGAAGAACTCTTGATCCCTAATTCTTTTCTTTGATTTTATTGAAATTATGATTCTTGTAGTCAGTTTCTAGCACACAAGATATAGAGAAGTAGCTAGCATCACACCAATCCATTAATTATGCATGTATTAACTTGTTCCCTATAGGAATTTCATTGAATCTTCACGGCCTACAACAACAGCAACAATATATATCATTAATGCTTTCTTCTTAATCTATCAGTTTCTAGCCTATTGCACGATTCATATACTTATGTACGATCAACGCCATAGCTTACAGTATTGTTTTCTATCGTTGCGTTGTGTTTTAACCATCTTGCAGAAAACAATAAGAATCCCAAGTACTGCTGAGTGCTGACAAGCACTTCAACAACAATGATGGAGGAGAAGAAAAAGGGTAGAGCTCAATGGTAAGGTCCATTATCAGTCCAATAATAGATAGTAACAGTACTGCAGGCCATTACTTGGTTATTGCATATACGAATGCAACTTGTGCCAAGAATTCTAAATTATTCCCACCTTATATAAAGGGATATTGATATCTTCATGCTGTTTGATGGGGTTTTTAGTGCTGTAAATAGAAAAGCTAATGAATGTTTTATGACTACAGGCATTTTGATTAGTATACACACCAATAGGAAAACAAGTTTTCAAGTAAAAAGACTAGTTAGCTACTACGAGAAAAGAAGTGCTGAAGAAGAAACCAAGGTAAGGTTATATATCCATGCATGTTTCTCCTATTCTCTCGGCACTTACTCTCTGATAATTTGAGTTAATTTTATGATGCGTAAAGGATTGCTATTTTACAGCCATGATGATTGAGGCAGTAGAAAAGGAAGAGATTGAAAGAGAAGGGATGGAGTTAGAGCCACAAGATGAATCAGAAGGTTCAAGGACATGGACAAAGCAGGTCACAGTAAGAGGAATCATAGTGAGTATTCTTATTGGAGCCATCTACAGCATCATTGCTATGAAGCTAAGCCTCACAACTGGGATGATTCCAAATTTCAATGTCTCTGCTGCTCTTCTTGCTTTTGTGTTTGTTCAAACCTGGACAAAAGTTCTTCAAAAGGCAGGATTTGTCGTCAGACCCTTTACTCGGCAAGAGAATACAATGATACAAACTTGTGCAGTTGCATGTTATAGTATTGCCATTGGAGGTTTGATCAGGCTTCGATACTTAAAATAATCTTCCTATTACTCTTGACAAATTTGAGCTTCTTCTCACATGGTTTCCATGTTTTGGGCAATAGGTGGACTTTCTTCTTATCTATTGGGATTAGACAGGAACACATATGAGCTGTCAGGGGGGTTGAAAACTGAAGGAAACTCTTCTAGTGGTTTAAAGGAACCTGAATTTGGCTGGATGGTTGGATACCTTTTCCTAGTTTGCTTTGTTGGTCTTTTTGTGTTAATTCCACTTAGAAAGGTATGAATAGAAGTTTCCATAATCCTTCCATGCATCTTAAATTATCAGAAAAAAGATAACTTTTCTTTAAAAAACTATAATCTTTGTGTTAAATAGCCTGAGATCTTATGATGTCAGGAGTCTGTATATTTCTCTTTTGAATCATGATCATGAGTAGCATTGTCATCATGTCACTTGTAAAATTCTTAAAGGTGTGTTTCGGCCTTTTGGGTTACAGATCCTGATAGTAGACATGAAGTTAACTTATCCAAGTGGCTTGGCAACGGCAGTTCTCATCAATGGTTTCCATAGCCGAGGAGATAAGATGGCAAAGTATATACATGAAGTCTAATTTTTTGTTTTGAGAAAACAACTTTCTTAAAAAAGAAAGTATGAATCATGATTGGGTTGTTATTACAGGAAACAAGTTCAAGGGTTCGTGAAGTACTTTTCAATCAGCTTCTTATGGGCATTTTTCCAGTGGTTTTTTACTGGGAAAGATGGATATTGTGGATTCGCACATTTCCCTACTTTTGGAATGGAAGCATGGAAGCATACGTATGTACTTGTATTTCCTCTCTCTATATCTCCAATTATCTGCTTCATTTCTCCCAAATTAAATGTTACTGGTCATTTCTTTTTGGTTATCGGGCTTTTGTAGATTTTTCTTTGATTTTAGCACCACTTTGGTTGGAGCTGGAATGATTGTTTCCTATCTTGTAAACTTGTCCTTACTTCTTGGAGCTGTGCTCTCATATGGGATTATGTGGCCACTTATACGTCAACTTAAGGGAGAATGGTATCCAGCTTCTATAGATGAATCCAGCATGAAGAGCTTAAATGGTTACAAGGTCAGAACAGTACAATATACTAGGGCTTTTAGCTTTCTAAAATTCATAATAGGATTCTAATATATGGCTATAATTTGACAGGTTTTCTTAGCAGTTGCTCTCATCCTAGGAGATGGGCTCTACTTTTTTGTTAAGATAATGGGTATGACAATCAGCAATGTTCGTCGCAGATTAAAGAACAAGAATACCAGTCCAGGTAAATTGGACATCCTTTGCAGTTTTTTCCTGTTTATACCGAAATGCTGCTAAAATAATATTACAGCTTCAGTTGCGCTACTTCTTAACTGTACTTCTTTCCTAGCAGTTCATTACCAGAGGAAGCTCTTTGATGAACAAAAACAAAATAAATTCTTCCTCGGAGAGACCATACCTTTATGGCTAGGCATCATTGGATATGTAATCTTCTCTGTTATCTCCATAATTGCGGTGCCAATCATGTTCCCCCAGCTTAAGTGGTACTATGTTGTCGTGTCTTATGTTCTTGCTCCATCCTTAGCATTTTGCAATGCTTACGGAGCTGGCCTTACCGATATAAACATGGCGTATAATTACGGGAAAGCTGCCCTCTTTGTGCTAGCTGCAATATCCGGCAGGGAAAATGGAGTGGTGGCGGCACTTGTCGGAGGCGGCCTTGTCAAATCTGTTATTTCTGTTTCTTGCATCCTGATTCAGGATTTCAAAACAGCACATTTGACTTTCACCTCCCCAAGAGCAATGTTTTTGAACCAAGTTATTGGCACCGCAATCGGCTGCGTGGTGGCTCCTAGTAGCTTCTTCCTGTTCTACAAGGCATTTGATGTTGGAAATCCTTCCGGAGGCTTTAAGGCTCCTCATGCCTTAATTTACAGGAACATGGCAATCATAGGTGTTGAGGGTTTCTCAGCTCTGCCCCAATATTGCTTGCAGCTCTGCTGTGGTTTCTTTGCTTTTGCAATCGCAGTTAACCTAGTGAGAGATTTTTTGCCGCGGAAGATCGGACAATGGGTGCCTCTTCCATTGGTCATGGCCGTGCCATTTGTCATTGGAGCTTCCTTTGCCATTGATATGTGTGTTGGAAGTTTGATCGTTTTCGTATGGCATAAACGAAACACCAACAAGGCCGAGTTCATGATCCCTGCTGTTGCCTCAGGATTAATCTGTGGAGAAGGGCTGTGGACTCTTCCAGCTGCTATTCTTGCTTTGGCCAAGATAAAGCCACCTATCTGCATGAACTTTGTGGCTTCCTAGAAAAACTTCCTTGATGCAAAGATTCAAGAACAGCAACACAGAGTTAAATATGTAACGTAATTTGTCTCAGGCTGAGAAGTAGAAAGTATTTGAACGACCAAATTCAAATTTCAATCGTCCACTTCAGAAATAATACTGTATTTTAGGATGAAACTAGCTGGTACGCAAGCATGATACTGCGGGTCTATTTTCAAAATCTATCTTTATGGTAATTATAATAAATATTCATAAGAGTTTTAATAATTTAAATTTTAGGGAAAAAATATTTTTTTTTAGTTAAAGCTCCCTTTTTTTATTTATATATTCTTTCTTGTTTTGACAACAAACTTGTCTATTTTATTAATAGCATGGTTTTTTTTATATAAGAAATTTACCATGGTTTGTATAGCAAGTTTTAATAAATAAAAAATCATAGTTTTGATAAATTTATAAGATTGTATATGAAAATAAAGAAATAATCAATTTGAAGAAATTATATAAAAATTTCACACTAAAAGAATAACAAAATAGATATTTTATTCTCATTAAATATTCATGGATAATTTTTTAAAATTGCAAATTAGGTTCATATAATAATTCCTAATATTACTATAAAAGCTCTAATCTTATTTGAAAAGCATGATATTGTTGGATGATTTTTAAAATATTATTGGAAGTATTGCATTCAGGGAGAATTTTATTTTAAAATAAATAAAACAAAAGGCTTGGAAGACCAGGTTTATGTCTTGTCTTAAAAAAAGGTCAATCATACTAAGCATGAAAGGTTAGGCTTGCATGCTTAGCCCAAAAAAAAGCCCATGCATGATTAATTTTTTTTTTTTTAAAAAAAAAAACATAGGGCAGACATGTTTCCCACCATATTATCCCCTACAACCACCTCGATATAAGTTATTAAAGGCAAAAGAGGACCAAGTAAATATTAAATCCAGCCACAAGGAACTGATGGAAAATGGCATGGAAAATATTAAAGGCGAGTTTGGCTATCCTTAGTGTTAGTGCGCAAGAAATTATTGAAGGAAAAAAAAGGACCAAAGTCCTGGTTCATCCCAATTCCCAGTATAAGAATTTTGAGTCAGAATCGTTGCCTGAAATCGCAGTGCTCGATCAAAACCTAAAAGGGACAACACTGAAACTGGTACCGTCAGCATAAACGCCCTACAGCAGCATGTTTTTTTTGCTGGCTTTTATATGTGTTTGTGTTTTTTTAAATTTTTTTTTTATTTTTTATTGTATTCTTGAATTGTTTTGATATGTTGATGTTAAAAATAAATTTTAAAAAAATAAAAAAAATATTATTCTGATGTATTTTCAAGCGAAAAAACACTTTAAAAATCAACCGTTACCACAATCTCAAACATAGTATCATATCATTAGCCCATTACAGCTTGAATTATTTTTTTTATATATAAAAAAATCCTAAGTATTTCTAATGTTTTTTCTTGTAGAAAAACTCTTAAATTGTATGGGAATTAACTCGATGTGACTCGGTCAACTTAGCGGGTTTAAAGGCAACCTGGATAATCAATAAAAACATAGTTTCACTCAAAATAAATATTCAAAATAAGATTTTTTTATATAAATATTGATATGACAACATATTGAATCGATCCAGGTCAACTCAAGTTAACTTGTCATTCCACATGTTGGGTTATAAGACCATAATAATCTCGTAGAAAATAAATCAAAAACAAGTTATGAAACATAATTTTCAATAAACTCAATATTGAAAGATGAAAATAAAAAAAATGACAAAAAATGACCTCAGTCAACCTAAGTTAACCTACCAAACCCACAATTCGAGCCATGTATGAGATCGAGATTACTCAATAGAAAGCAAATTATGAAATTCAATTTCCAATCAATTCAGTGTTGAAATATAAAATTGAAAAAAGATTTGATATAAAAAAACATTAAAAAAACTCGAGTCAACCCACCAAACCTATAACCTAAGTAATGAGATAAGGATAACCTCATATAAAGCAAACCAAAACAAATGACGAAGTCTAACTGTCAATCAACTCAATGTTAAATGATGAAATTGAAAGAAAAAAATCAATTAGGAAAAGGAAAAAAAACTCGAGTTCACCGAATTAACTCATCAAACTCACAGTCCGGGTCATGAGACTAAGATAAACTCATAAAAAATTTGAAAAAAAAATTATGTGTTCAATCCTCAATAAACCTAATATTGAAGGATATAATTAAAATTGAAAAATTGATTTAAAAAAAGACACCAAAAAACGACTTAAGTCAATCCAGGTTAATCCACCAAAATCGTTATTCAAATCATAAGACGGGGATAACCTTATAGAAAGCAAAAAAAAAAAAAAACTATGAAACTTAATTCTCAACCAACTCATTGTTAAAGGATAAATTAAAAAAAAATCAATTAGAAAAGGGGGAAAAACTCAAGTTAAATGAGTTAACCCGTCAAACTCGTATTCTGGATCATGAGATTATGATAACTTCATAAAAAGTAAATTGAAAAAAAAATAAAATTTAATTCTCAATAAACCTAATATTGAATAATAAAATTAAAATTGAAAAAAATCATTATTATAATGAATGTATTTTGTGATGAGAGACACTAAAATCCTCATCTCTTTTAGTTTTTTTTAATAGATTTGTGACTTGCAAGCAAAACTTTTTTCAATGTTAAAGAAGATGCTAAGGAAAAGAAATTTGAGACTGAAATAGTTGGTTCAATTAGTAATTTAAATAATATGATTAAAAAAATATAACAATAATAAATACATAGATAAAAAAACATGAAAATAAAAAAAAAATTAAAAGAACATGATCTAAGTCAACTTAGAAAATTAAACAACTCAATAATAAAAGGTGAAATAAAAAAAAAAACAACAAAAAAAGAGAGTAAAAAGAACTTGATCTAAGCTAGCCTACATTATAAAACAATTTAACAATGAAGGGCAAAATAGAATAAAATAAAAAAATAACAAAAATACATTGTTAAATCAGATTAGCTCGTGATAACTAATTATATTATTAGTTACTTTATAAGAATCAATTTTTTGGTACATCTACAGGACTCATTTTAAATAAACAAAGATACAACTAACAAATAAAAAAATCTAAACACAAATATTTTTATCAATTTTATCACTTTTAATGGTTCATAAATTTTATAGTTTTTTTATTTTTATGTTTTTTTATAAATAATTTTTTTAAAATAATTAATAGTAAATGAGAATATTTTTCAATAACGTCTGCCCAGGCCATGGGAATTTGTTCGTTTCTTTGCCTTAAAAGCTAAATTCGAAGACAGCTCACAATGTGTCATTATTATAAATCTGGGCTTTTAAATAAATCATGTTGGCCCAGCCAAAAAGTGACCGTTGGAAGCTTGAACGTTACAACTTACAACCCCCTTCCATTAAAATCCCTTTACTTCTTCTCTACAGAAAGCATCGGAATCCTCCAGTTCATTCATGACCAACAAAGAAGAGTAGGGAAACCCTGCTGCAATATAGCGGTATATAAAGCCCTCAATTCCCATTCCCTTTCCTCTAGTGCAAAAACCTGTGTCTCTCCTCTCTAAAAACAGTGGCAAGATATATAATTTAGAAGTGAAAGATGGGTATGGTCGTGGTGATCTCTTTGCCTTTGATAATCTTTTGCCTGCTTCTTGGTTTTGGATGTTACTACTTGGGGAGGTACAAGGGAAGACAAGATACCCGTACAAATGCTCAGGTATTTGGAGATCCTATTCCACCACCTGGTTTTGCTAGTACGCCACCTCCTC
This sequence comes from Populus trichocarpa, assembly GCF_000002775.5. Lineage (NCBI taxonomy): Eukaryota > Viridiplantae > Streptophyta > Magnoliopsida > Malpighiales > Salicaceae > Populus > Populus trichocarpa. The sequence continues at coordinate 6,523,259 of NC_037285.2, read as the reverse complement.
CACCTCATACCAAGCCAGACAACTTGCACAGTGTTTAGGCTGACTTTTTTTTTTTTGGTTTTGATTTGTTTTCCACTGTCTTATATGGGGGTATAGAGAGTGATGGTTTATGCTGTTGAGATGTATGGTGTGGTTTTTAGCATTATTTCGTGTGTGAATTTTGAGGTGAAAAATTGGCCCAATTGAACTGTGTAATTATACGGGTTGGCTGTTGTATATTGTTTTTCTCTCCTCATTTTGTTTCACAAAGTGCTTGCCACCATCCCAAATGACTCTCTTTCTTTCATGCTAGCAAGGGAGACTGGGAAGAGTTTTAAGAAGCCCTGGGGAAACAAGACATTTTAAAATAACCATGTAAAGAAAATTATGTGCCAGTCTGTGCATTCTTGAAACTTACCTCTAAATCTGAGGAATCTTTATCATGTAAGCTCCTGTAACAGTTGAACTGGATCGGTCAATTCAAATCCTTTGAACCTATCTGTTACGCTTAGTTTACAATGGATACCCCCAATTCTTTTGTTGCATTTGGTTAGAGTCCTCCATTTCCTTTGGTTAGAACCCCTCACAACCCCAAAATCCTTTCCAGATACACCATGTCAAGATGGCTGCCTAATCAATGTTGCATTTTGGCTGCAGAAGCCAGCAGGATGGACTAATATCATTTGTTCAGTACCTCCTACTCCCAACGATATCATCATCCTTTCTCATGCTGATACTAAACATAATATGACATTCCTACTTCAATCAAAGATGTACGAGGAACCCCTTGTGCTGTGGATGGGCTTCGACAGTTCTGTCTCGAGAAACCATGTGCAATGTTAATGACAGATTTCTTCACAAGTGATGATGTTTCATCGCCAAGACACTGAGTATTTCCCATCATATATGCCATACCAGCTTCCCTCGCACCCTCCAGTTCCTCCAATTCCTTTAACACTTCACACGCCACAAAATCTTACTCTCTTGCGTCTAGTCTCTGACCCAGCCCCAGACCCATTCTCAAGTCCCGTATCCCGTGCTAACATCATCCAGTACATGTTTGATTCCTGACAAAGTAGAGTCATTTCATTCCCGAGTCTCTAGCATCACCATCACTCTGGTGCCGCTAGAACTCTGCCAAAGTTTCAATCAGGTTAGTCTCAAAAGCATGACTGTCCTTCCTTCCTTCGCAACCTGACAATGCACAGGTGGAGACGGAACTCAGGGGGGACCAATCCGGCTTACAATAAATCGCTGATTAGCAGAAAACTCTTGGAATTGTCAGGCACTGAAATGTTACAATTATGAGGACATGATGGAAGGCGGGAAAGTTGGTGACAAAATGCGAAAACATTGGTGGGATCTCTGACAGCACATTTGTATAGACTAGGCCAACACCACGAACACAATTTATACCGATGTTTGTGCCCAGACTAAGAAGCATATCCAAAGACGTTCTGTTATATGACTCGAATGGTTGTTTTTGTAACGTAACATAATGCCAGATGTACATCACAGACAAAACTATCAGGGAGAAAATGAGAGGGAGCCAGGCAGCCAGCCTCCTTTGGCCACTCTGACCAGGCAGGAAGACAAGCCTCCTTTGGCCACTCCGACCAGGCAGGAAGACAAGCAGAGCAATCCAAAAACAATTACAAAAGTAAAGGCTTCCAGAATACCCCCCGCTTCCACAGCATAACAATGACAAGAAACATCAAGCAGGTGGTAACAAACATTACAATGATAACTGCAAGACCTGGTACAAAGAGATAAACCTATCAAATCGCTAACTTAATGGGAGAGGGAGGGAGGCATGTACCATATGCATTGCCTATCATTTCTGTGTCCCTGAAGCCGATCACAACAAGAAGACACGAAACCATCAAGATCCAGTTTATCTCCGGTAAATGAGAAATTACCAATAAACCAATAGCAGGCGAAACTGAGAAATTAAGCAGCAGCATGCTTCCCTTTCACAAAATAAACCGATAGCAGGACTAGAGTCCTACTGGTAAATCATATGTACTAGAAAAGATTGGAAATAAAAATGTAAAAAGGACCAGCCCTATCAAAGATCCCTAGCCTGGAAATTTTGGGCTTTAAAGACCATTAAGAACTTGCAGACGAAGTTCGACATTCAATGTTGAATAGAGTAGCTGATCCTCATGAGAAAGATTTTTAGCTAATTCACTGGCACTTAGAGCAAAATCTTATATGAAGAATCCATAAAATTCTAGCAAAATCAGAAAAATAAATGCATGTTGAAAACAATAGCAAGAAGTAGCAGCAGGTCTCTGCCGCTCAGGAGCACAAATTGAAGAAGTTCAAAACAATATCTCATGTTAGTTGAAAATACAAGCATTTTATGATATGACAAATACAATCTCATTTGACAAGAGAAACACAAAACAACCTCTCAATCACATGGGACGCTCTCTTGACTTAAAATTATTCAAATTTAGTTCCATGGATGCAGAATTAATTCCAGATACAAGTACAAACAAATAAATTGGATTTGGGAGAAGCAATAAAAAAAGATCGTACCAGGAATCGCTCTGTAAAGCTTCTCTGAAGATCCACTTTGTGTTTAGAGAGATAAGCAGCTTCACCCATGTAAGCCAGATCAAGCAAGCAAGGATAATTAATTGTAGTGAAAGCAATCTGCTCATGGAAGAAAAAACAAGTCAAAAAGGGAAGGAAATTGTTGCCAAAAATCAGCGTGCATGACCTGGACAAGGTTAATATATAGATGATCATTAAACAAACAAAACGACTATGTTTCTAATTGTCTTCAAGAACATAGCACACAGTCCAAAGAAAGTACCCCCAAGAATTTCGTCGTCCTCGTGAAGTCTCGATCTCCCTGAAAACATACTCGTGTAAATGCAAAAAAACCCTGTCAGAGAGGAAAACTCGGAATAAACAACTTTCACTGGTTTAGAAAATTATAAGAAAAGATATAAATCTTGTGTCTATATTACCTTATTTATCACAAACACCTTATTTTGTTTTCTGCCACTAACAATCTTTAAATTATTGTGAATCCTAACTGGAACATGTTTCTTTTCATCATTTTTTTTTTAAAAATAAATTTAAAATTTTTTATTATTTAATATTAAATAATTTAATAATTAAACTTCATAGTTTTATTCTATTTTTATTTTATAAGATTATTCTAATATTATAACTAAATCATATATATAGTGTACTATCGAATGATCTTGAGTCAGATGTTTTTAGGGTGATTTTTTTGTTTTTTCTTAATTTATTTACCATCATTGAATTTTTTTAATTCATATTATTATATTAGTCGAGTTTATTGGCTCCAATTAAATTAATGACTCGAGTTTTATATTTTATTTTTTTGCTTTTTATATAAATGCTTTTAGCATTTGTTTTTATGTTTGAAAACAATTGGGTTAGCCAACGGCGTAGCGCATATCACCAATATAATAATTTTTTAAAAGCGAATGAAATATTTATTTTTTTAATTTTTGTTGTATTTTTTTATATAATTTTTCTCAAATTTATTATTGTTATAGTTTTTTTTTTATAAATGCACGTCTAAAATATTAATTTTTTGTTTTGCTTTTATTTTTTTTTATTAAAAGTTGCTTTAAAGTTTTTTTAAGAAAAAACAATGCTTGCAATAAAAAAAATATCAAAATAAAAGAATGCATTAATAAGGGATAGAGATTTTGATTAAAAATATAGTTAATTTTTTTTCATTGCTTATAATTTCTTTGCAATAATCAACATGACTAAAGAAATATTTTTTTTATTTAAAAACGTATTGATAAAAATAAAGGAATTTCTATTAAGAATCACTTCTTTTTTACATATTTAAATTTTATTTACTTTTCTTATAAAAAATAATTTGTATTGTTATATAATTAAATAAAAGAAAATTTTGAAGAGTTTACTGCATTATAAGATCAAATATCTTGATTTATATCTATTTTTTAACTTTTCATTTTAATTTTTAATTAGCACTAACAATTTTTTTGCAATTTATTGATTCATATAACTTTTACTTTTACATGCATTAATTTATCAATTTTAAATTAAAATTTTTCATGATATCATAAAATACTTTTACAATAATTGTATTTTTTTATTATTATAAATTAACTTGAAATTTTATCGGCAATATAGGGCTTTGCTAGTGATATTACAACAACAAAAAAAAAAGATATTTAGTATAGTCTCTTAAACTACATAACAAATCAAGGAATTTTTATAGGACTGTGGGAAGAAAGATCCTGTAGATGGATTTCGCTCTGCATTTCATCCTGCAAGTAGGGCACTTCTTCTGAACAGCTAGTGCTTTTTTAATGCAGTTCTTGCAGAAAACATGACCACATTTTGTTGATGTTGCTTCTTGTAACTCATCCATACAAATTGGGCAACGAAATGCAGGTGCCGCTGGTGGTGGCACGGCCTGGGACAATCCAGAAACTTGGGCTGGTGGTTCAGTCTGAGAAAATCCAGGGAATTGGGGTGGTGGCATAGTTTGACACAATCCAGGTAATTGGGGTGATGGCACAGGCTGGGACAACAATCCATGGAATTGGAGCACACTCCTAGCCTGCCAAACCAAATGATATTGGTTAGAGTTTAAGTTTTTAATGGTTCCTAGAAGTTTCTAAGTACTTGACAACAAAGTTGAAAGATAGCTAAATTGAGGTTACAGGAAACCGAAGATATAGTGAATAGCAGCATGAACCTGATTGACGATATTTATGTTTTCCCTTACTGCATCAGTATTTCTCCTAGCTTTCTTCCTGGCCTGCTAAGAGGGAGATCATTTTTAAAGACAATCAGAGACTCGAAGAACACAAGCCAAATCATTACCGTTGTGTCAAGTGTCATACTTGGTCAAACATGCTGGGCGAGATTATAGCAATATCATCATCAATGACCTCAACATCTTGTGCAGTTTGATGTTGTCTGGTCAGACCATACACTTCAGCTTGAAAATTCCGAGGATGACAAGGAAAGTACATGCCATGGAGAGGCATATTGTTCTGAATCGGAGGTGGATAGTTGAGATTAGAGTGCTGAAAGTAACTTCTCTCGGCTTCCCACAAATCATCTTCCAGACGATCTGTATTCCCCAGTAAATCCATAGTGTTGTCTCCGTGATACAGAAACACCTTGTTGTCGTCTAAGTTCTCCACAAAAATCATGTTGTTGTCAAAATTCTCCAGTAAATTCATGTTGTGGTACTCAAAGACACCTAAAATTCCTGGTTACAAACAAGAAATTAAGGCATGCTGAGAAAAAAAAAATATTCTGAGTGTAATACAACCAAATCTATATCTTATTAATCCCATAGCAGATATCAAACCAATCAGGTAAACTTGCGAAATTCCATTGCAAGTACAGTATCATATTTCATAAAGTTATGAAGAATTGTGCAATTTCAAATAACTAACTGGATATTGCATTCCCTGTCCTGTGATGATGAGCAATTGAGTAATAAGAGTTCCCTACTTCGAGCAACTAAATCTCAAGTGAATCTGTGAATTGATTTAATCGCTTCTTGAAGTAAACTAAGAGCCTATTTATGACGGTTTTATACTGATTCTCAAGAAAAAGAAAGAGAAAAACTGATGGTTTTATACTGCAGTCGCAAATTTATTCATAGCAGATATAAAATAAAAGACAAATTTAGAGTAAAATATAACTAAAATCAAGAGATATTAAAATAACAGGAGAAATTTCTTCAGATTCCATTATCCTGAGAGTGAACTGATCATATATATATATGTGTGTGTGTGTGTGTGCGTGTTCTAGCCGGAGGTAACATGATGATTTAGAAATTAGAATTAACAGTATTTGATTGAGTCCTAAGAAACCAAACAGTAGTGTAGTGCTTGGCAGCATACATAAACACACGCAAGCTAGTCCAAACAGAAAATCATCTCCACAATCATAAAAGAATGCAGAAGTAATAAAGATTGTTTTTTTGTTTGCCGATTCTTCATGATCATAGAAATCATACCATGAAACATCGTTTTGAACTTCAAAATCATAGTTTTGAAGATATCCTTTACCGCATAAAAAAATTAATAAAGGCCTAAGCTAGCAGCAAGCCCCAGTATATAAACCCTACTAAATACTAATTAATTCCATGGGAGCCAAAAAAAACATACAAATTAAGAAGATTAAAAAAAAACAATGAAGATGGATGATACCTGAGGGTGCAGCTGCTAGACAAACAAATTTTGAAAGAAGGGAGACATCATTGACAATGGTTTTTATGCCTCTGTGAAGGATCAATTTATAGCAAACAAAAACTCTCCAAGCGTTATGACTATTTGGGAAAGAGACTGTGTGCTTCCTTTTTTGTATATTTGTCCATTATATTTAAAAAAAAATATACATGTCACCGTGCCCAATTGGGTAATATGGGTTTTCTTATTTAATTTCCTGGGCTAAATTTTTCTATATCAAGTACCTTGGAATCGGTGTCTGCACATGTTAACTAGATACATGAATGAATGAATGAATGAATAAAAATAGAAAGTATATGTATTAATTTAAAATTCCATGAATTTATTAGAAAAATAAAAAAATAACATTGACACGTATTTTTATTTTAAACAGTAAAAAATAATATATCTTATCCCCGGAGTACTACAGAGAGGAATTAGTTCACATATTAGGCGATGTATAAAATTCACAAGAATGGTTATAAATATGCCTATGAGAAGAAGATCAATCAACAAACTACCTAGAGCTGTAAAATGGACCGTGTCATCATGCCAGCTCATATTCTACTGCTTTTTTGGCCCAACATAAGCCCAGGCCCATGTCCATGTGAGTTCGTGCCGTATAGTCCTGGTCCATGTGTCGGCCCGTTGTAATTAATTCTTATGATATTTTTAATGACTTATTTCTTTTAATTAAATGGAAGAAAAGGAATAAGAAAATAAAAGAAAGTTAATTACCTCTTTTATTGTTGAAAATCTATACATGTACTTGCATTATTAATGGGAATTTTTATCCCTATCTCAGTCTTTGTCTTATCTTTTCTATTTTTATTATTTCTATATTTTTTTTGTCACAAGATACGTACGCTATCTTAAATATTAATATTGTATTAATATAACAGGAGTGCTTTCTAATTCAACGGACCAAGTTGAGAATGACACAAATAACTCCCAATGAATATGTGTCAATACCATAAAAGAATTTTCTTTGATTTCTAACGTAACGTCTCGTGCATTGAACAAGTGCTTCCCAATAAGATTTATATTAAATTCAATATTTTTTTTTCTTATTTGGATATTCTTACATTTTTTTAAAGAATAAGACTAGTCCCGTTTAAGATTCATGGCTGCCGCTCCCAATAAGTGTGCTTCCTGGAGATCGAACTTGTATTCTTAACCTTACAAACAAGGGCGGAACCAGGAATTTTTCCTGCCCTGGGCTATTAAATAAATATATAAATATTTTTTAAAATTAATTATTAACTTATATACATGAATTTTTAAAGTTAATAGTAAAGTTTTAATTCAAATACACTACCTAAAATATTAAAAAAATAAATTTAAAAGTACATAAAATTGAAGTGAAAGTAAAAATAAACTCACTATTAAAGTTATATCCTTCGATATTTTATGAAATATAATTCATCTATAATCGAATCTGAATCGATATTGTAACAACCCTCAACCGGGATAAAATAACAATCACATGTCAACTGGAAAACAAAGTAATTAAATTTTTTCCCTCTCTCAATTCTTCCTTCCTTCACTTGATTCTTTCTTATATTAGTGTTTTTTAAGTTGGACTTTGTAAGTTTACAAAGTTATTCTCTCACTTTTCTTTTCTTTTTCTTGGATTTTTTTTTATGTTTTTGCCTTACTTTTCTCTATTTCTCTCTAACCTTTTCTTTTCTTTCTTTTTCTATTATGCTTCTACCCAGTCGACAACTTATAAAAGAAAGAAAGAGCTGATTTGTTTTATTTTTCAATGGAAAATAATCATTTTACTCTTAATGAGTCATTTTGCTTTTATTTGATGATTTTTTTTGTTAGCACTATCAAGCTCCGTTCGTCCTAAAATTTTAACCAGATTTTATTCAATATATTTTAAGATCCCTCATAAAATTTCAGCTCAATCTGATAGTCGGATTGAAAATTACGCCCAATAACGTAAAATTAATCAAATTGTGATTTTTTATCAAATTTCTGAATTTCTCAAAAAATTCTGAAATTTTAACTCAAGCTAAAACATCATATTAGAAGGTTTCACGTAAATTTTCAGAATTTTTTGATAACTCAATCAAGAATTACAAAAAAAATTTAACATAAAACTAATAAAAAATTATTGATAAAATTTTGACCTGGGCTAAAGCTCAGCCTAGCCCTCAACATACCTCCGCCTCTGCTTATAGGAATATAACAGTGCCTTAACTGCTAGACCAACACTCCATTGATGATAGTAAATTCAATATGAATTTAATAGTTTAAATTGTGAGGAAATAAATTCAGAAAAAAAATCAAATAAGATCAATAGTACTCTATCAAAATATGGTTACTATAGCAAGTTGTTTACATATATGATTTAGCACGGATTGTAATCAATCCAGTAATCAAAATTACATAGAAATAAACCGAGTCAAGGATGGAAGGCTCAATCAACCGTGTAAATAATCTTATTTAGTTGTTAATTGCGATAGCTCTAATTAATTCGGGTATGAAAAATGTAATTAGAATAAAATTATGTAATTTTCTTTCCAAAAACAAATGAATAAATAAAGAGCCTAGTTGAACAAAGAAAATATCCACACACGTGTGTGCAATGATTTATATCTACAAGTCTACTCACTTCATTATTCAATGTTTTCAAAACCATAAGGTTCATTGGACTTGGATTATCACATAGCAATACTATTTTGTTTCTTGTTTCTTTTCTTTTTTTCCTTTTATCTTTCCAACATTTTCTACATCCATTTTAAAGATTTTAATCACCAAAACGCTTTTTTACTTGCATTATTTCCCTCCATATCAATTTTTCTAAATCAAATTAGAATTGAAATCATCTCCTTTTCTTTTAAAAAAGGAACAATAGCTTTTAAGGTTCATTTGTTTCGTGAAAAATATTTTTTTATAAAATATTTTATATGTAAATATTTTTAATGGTAGTGGTGGTGAGATGATGGTGGTGACAGAGCAACTATAATGGTAAGATGACAATAATAAAAAAAAGAGATAGTGATGGCGATGATGGTGACATGAAGGTGGTGGTTGTAATGAAACTCCAATAAAGATGGAGAAATTGCGGTTATTGTGGACAAAGAGAAGGTGGTGACATGGCAATGAAGGTGACGAAGGTGGTGACATGATAATAAAGGTGACAGTGGTTGTTAGATGGTGATGGATAAAGAGAAAGAGGGCGAGGTGGTAGTGACATGACGGTGATAATATATGAGTTGTTAGTGAGGTGGTAGTGGTGATGAAATGGAGATGATGATTAAAATAGTGAAATGATATTGTAAATAGATTACTATTTAAAAAATATTTTATAAAACTTAACGAGTTACAAATATTTTCAGTAAATGAATTAAGTTTAAGAATTACTCGTAAAATATTTTACAAGAAATAAGTATAAAATAATCTATAAAATATTTTCTTATAAAATATTTTAAACCAAAGAAACATTCCTTTAATCTGTAACTCTCATATATTGTGAATCTCGCTTCTATCTATACAGCATAGGTGGTCCAAACGAATTGAAGGATTGAAACAAAGCATAAGATGTTGACATTTAAAAATGGAAAAAAACAAAGAAAAAGGAGAGAAGAATAATCAGTGCCAAACAGACCGTAAATACAATCAGCATAAATAAGATGGTTTTGACTAAACTGATGTTAATTAGGAGTCCAAAGGAGAGCTGTATGAAAAATCAAAAAACATATTATCAAAATAGCTCTAATTTATTAATTTTGAGTCTTTAAGAGAATATTTATATATGTTAAAATTATTTTTGTCAAAATAAATAGGCATTCTTGTATTTTTTTTTTGTGAGAAAAACAATAAAATAAAAGGAAATTCTTAACTTTCTTTTTCTAATTTTTTTTATTCCATATAAAATACAAAATGGCTTCTTAAATTATTATTTTTATTTGAGTAACATAAAAGGAAAAAAAAGCTAAATTAAACTATTTTAAATGTTATATATTAATAATTTGACTTTTGCCATGAAAATATCCCTTTTGATTTGCGAAAATCTCTTGTCCTTCCAATCTTTTCCTTCCTTTTTCTTTTTTTTCATGCTAATAAACCTAACATTTTCTCTCCCTCCCTCCCTATTAAACTGTTTTGCCCTTAGTCTGAACCAGGCACAATGGCCTCTAACGCATGGCGCAAACTCAAAAAATCCCTCAAGTCAAAGCTCTCATTCCTCTCCACCCCCAGGTCCCCCACCAACGACACAACTGCCACCACCGAAAATCCCCGCGTCGCCACCGCTACTCCTCCACTACTTCCAACAATATCATCATCATCCTCGTTCAGTTCTCGTCTCTCGCGTAGCTTCAGTCTCCACTCTTCTCCAGTAATCATCCCCTCTCTCCCTCTCGTTTTTGCTTTTGTTAGCGTTGACATAATACTGTGATTTATTTTTTTAACTGCCCGGTGACCGGAGTTTTTCTCTTTTTACTTGCCGCGTAAAAACTGAGTTTTGTGACTTGGTATTTTTGTGAGTTCGGCATCCATAGCTGAGTTTGAAGTCTGACGACGATGCCCTTGTGTTTCTCTAGTGTTTTAAGTTTTTTTCCTGGTCTGAGTAGGGGTGTTTTGGTAAGAGTGGGTGAAGCTTGCTTAGAAGATCACGTTTCTCATGTGATGCAGTAAATGGACCATTGGAATAACATTGAAGTACCAGCTGCTCGGGGTAGTTGAAATTTGTATTTAATTATTTTGATTGTGGTGCTTGGAAGCTTCACAAAGTCAATGATTTAATTGAATGCGCTGTTTACTAAGATCACAAACCTAACTAAGTAATTAGAGAGTAAATTGTTGTTTTATTAACTGCATGAAAATTAGGAGAGTGTTTACTAAGATCACAAACCTAACTAAGTAATTAGAGAGTAAATTGTTGTTTTATTAACAGCATGAAAATCAGGACAGTGGCACATGGTAATGTTTATGGTTTGGGGTCAAGTGGGGACGTCAAGGTTAAAATGGTTGTCTTTAAGGCTTGACTTTTTGAGAAGCATGCTATTGTTGCGTTTTTGAAGCTTGAAAGGAACCATTTTTGTTTTGTGTACAATAGGAATACATTAATGAAATCGAATATTGTGTTAGCTTTGCAAGTTTTTGGTTGAAAAGTCAGATCAACACAATAATGTCCTGCGTGTTTCATGATTGTCTTTTAAGTCAAAAGTTTAGAGGTAATTTAATAAAGTTATACTTTTGTTTCCAAGTGGTTGAGGCTTGAGATGCTTAGCCTAGCTTGCTTTTAGTTAAATCCATTGATGCTTAATTAATGAGAAACTTGAAATTCATAGTATAGGTATAGAAGGTCTCCATTGGCTCATAGATGAATGCTTTTATGAGCCTTTTGAATCTTGATTGTGATTTTGAAATGCCATAAACTTGATTGCCTACTTGGCTTTTGGTTCTGAACATCTTTAAATAGTCATCAATGTTCTTGACATGGTGAAGGTAGAAGGATATTGTGAAAAAAACAAACAAACAAATTGTTCCTTGGTTAGTCGGATATTACATAATCAAAATTGAGGAACTTGTGCTGATAAAACAAAAATTGGCATTCATTTGATTTGATGGTCTACATTGGCTTAATAGAATTCATGCTGTTAAATTTGCTGAGATTTTTACTTTTTGACTTTTCCTATAATTTTGCTCATTATCACAGAAAAAATGTGCCATTTGCTTGACGAGTTTGAAAAAAGGGCAAGGCCAAGCCATCTTTTATGCTGAGTGTTCTCACCCTTTCCACTTCAATTGCATTGCTGACAATGTCAAGCATGGTAATCTCAGATGCCCTGTTTGCCGCTCCAAATGGAAAGATGTGCCTTTTCAAGCGCCAAAAAATGTCCCCAGTTTTCAACGTAGTGGTTCATTGCATGCTTATGTACCTAATGCATCTCCAGTTCATATTGAGCCGGATCACTTCTCAGACGATGAACTAGTCCCAGATGTTTCTCAAGGTCAACCCTCTTCATCTCGACCCCATGCTATAACTGTGAAGACTTTACCAGAGTATCCTGCTGTTTCTGCTTCGGAATCTTTCTCTAAGTTTGGTGTTCTTGTCCGTGTTCTCGCTCCTCCGCTTGATAATACTCTACCTCATCACCGTGCACCAATTGATATTGTAAATGTGTTGGATGTTAGTGGTAGCATGGCAGGCAAGCTGATACTTCTCAAGCGTGCTGTCAACTTTATCATACAAAACTTAGGCCCTTCAGATCGACTTTCGATTGTGACTTTCTCTTCATCAGCTCGAAGAATCTTACCACTTAGAACAATGTCTGGAAGTGGCCGTGAAGATGCCATAAGTGTTGTAAACTCTCTTTCTGCAACTGGTGGAACTAATATTGTTGCAGGGCTCAGGAAAGGGGTTCGGGTTCTGGAAGAACGGCGTCAACATAATTCAGTTGCAAGCATTATCCTTTTATCTGATGGTTGTGATACACAAAGTCACAGTACACATAATAGATTGGAATATCTAAAGTTGATTTTTCCTAGCAATAATGCATCTGGAGAGGAGTCTCGGCAGCCAACTTTCCCAATTCACACATTCGGGTTTGGATTGGATCATGATTCTGCTGCAATGCATGCTATATCTGATGTATCCGGCGGCACATTTTCCTTCATTGAGTCCATTGACATTTTACAAGATGCTTTTGCAAGATGCATTGGCGGTCTTACAAGTATTGTGGCCCGGGACGTTCAACTCAAAGTTAGGTCAGCATCACCAGGAGTGCAGATTTTGTCGACCCCTTCTGGGAGACACAAGAATAAAATTTTTGATCAGGGACACCAAGCTACGATTGATATCGGAGATTTATATGCAGAAGAGGAGAAGGAGTTTTTAGTGTTCCTCTCAATTCCTGTATTTCCAGCTGTTGATGGTGAGGAAATGTTGGAAAACATGCCATTGGTGGATGTTTCAGGCTTTCAGAAAGATTCGGTGTCGACGGATACAGTCGAAGTAGAAGGTGAGAGAGTTGAGATACGACGACCTCAGTTTTTATCTTCTACTGATTGGGTACCGTGTTTGGAGGTTGATAGGCAAAGAAATCGTTTGCTAGTGACAGAAACTATTGCCAAGACACAAAGGATGGCTGAAATGGGAGATTTAAAGGGTGCACAGGCTCTTCTGGCAGAGCAACTATCCACTCTTCTATCTACAGCTTCTGCCCAAGCAGGAGATGATCTATGTAATCAGCTAGAAGCTGAGTTGAAAGAAACCAGGAAGAGAATGGAAACCAGGGAATTATATGAACGCTCTGGGCGTGCATATGTTCTTTCGGGAATGAGTTCTCACTCATGGCAAAGGGCTGCAACTAGGGGTCCCTCAATGCCAATCTCATCAGGTGGGAACTCAGATATGAGGAGGACTACCACTAGCTATGAAACACCATCTATGACTACCATGGTAACGAAGTCACAAAATTTGAACTTGGCACCTAGAGAGTAGCTTGGGCAACTACAGCAACTTCAACAAATCTTCCAGCTTGATTGATCAACATCTATATGCATTTACTACTAACACGAGCAAGAAACTCTTCAAGTATTTTATAATTTTGATAGCTTAGTGGTAGGTTAATGAAATCAATTTTAAGGATTCGAACTAAAATAGTCTTGCTTTTCATTGATTTTCATTTTGTGGATTGCGTCGGAAGTTGTACGTGAATATTGAATCACAAGATGTATTACATCACTGGTTTGGTTTTGAGGTTTATTGCTTCAAGGTAAAAAGTGAACCGGTATATGATAAAATATTTTTCTAAATATATTTTAAATTATTTAATTTAAATGAATTTAAATCAAAATAAACAAAAATCTAAGGCATTTACATACCAAACCTAAATGTTTCGGCCTAGCCCATATAAAATAAGGTCAGGAGTGCGCGAGCCTATAAGGCTAATCTCGAGACGAACAACATGTGATGCTCATAATTTTTTTTTAAATGATATTTTTTACCTAAAAAACTCATTGTTAATTTTTTTTTCACCCGAAAATATATATAAAAAAATCTTACAGACATCAATAAATTCATTAATAATCTCAAAAAAATAAAAAATCAATCTGATTTTAAAAAAACATTATCAAGCCCAACTTTTTCTATCAAGATGGAGGGTTTAAAACACCATAATAAAAATCTTTTAATTAAACAAAACTTATTAATATAAAAAACAAAGTTTTTTTGATCGTTGAATTGTGATCATTCAATCACTTTTTCTCTCCTTTCATGTTTTCTTGTGACCCTCCCTCTTTTCTTTTAAATCTAGGGGCCAATCATGAACATAATGAAATTTTGAACAAAAACATGAAAACCACCAAAATTAAAATAAACAAAAACCCTAGAGACTAAAATAATTAAAAGCACTCCTAAAGCACCATGAAAAAAAGATGTTGAATTTTTTTTCAGTTTTAAATTTGATCTTCAAGTTTCAGCTTCAATTACTTTGAGTAAATAAGACTAAATTTTATTTTTTCAAATAAAAAGTTGACTCAATATCAAACTTTAGTTTGAAATTGTAACAAATCAAGTCCAATCTCAAATACTATTACAATCATCTCAAATACTATTGCAAACATCAATGAATCACGTGTTACTCCACATTAAAATCACTAGATGTTATAGTTTTTTTAATTAATTATATTACGTTGAAACGTGTACGAAACTCAATATCCAAAGAGAAATAAATCCCATCTTAATGCCCTCTTTATAAAATAGAATTCTGGGCAACACAAGTCACAGCTAGTTTGCTTACCTTGTACAAGACAAGCTCTCCTATTTCTTACCCCGTCATGCAGGGTTTCTAAATCACCACAAACTTGCTTCAGGCAGATGGCAATCTTATTATACTTTATATATCTGGATTTTCAAAAAACCAGCATAGATGAGACTGACAGAAGCAGCATGCTCTACCTAAGCATGATAATCATACATTTGAAACTGTTCGAAAATCTTCATTTAGATTCTCCATCAAGCATTCAACATTCATCCTCACAAGAAATTAGACAATCAGTCTCGTCATTTTTAAAAAATTTATAAACCGTACCACCAAAGCAAATAGAAAAATATCCCTTTCAGAAATGCTGCCCTTTTAGGGTCAAGCTGAATAATGTGCTGGCAATTTTTCAGGACGCCTTCTGAGCTCGTATGTGTATGTATGCCAGCTGAAAATTTCAACTAGACTTTCAAATTTTAGGCTTCTTTGGTGCACCAGAGAATCCAGTCTCAGGCTTGCGCTTTATCCCCAAGAAGTGCTCAACCTGGGAGGAAAAAAAACAAAACCATATATTAGCAGGCAGGCGGACATTGTGCAATAAAAATGCAAGGGTGCTAAAGTCAGAAAGCCCTTTCCCCCAAGGGAAGGTAAAAGAAAAGGTGCGTGAGAGTTGTAGATTGTCCAAGTAACCTATCCAGGACCATTCTGAAAGACACTCAACATGTGTTGAACCTGAGCACACAACTTTCTTATCAAAGTAAAATCGTTTCTTGAAATAGGAACATCCAAACTGCCATAGGAAATAAGCCCTTGTGGTGGTAGGTTCGGACATAGTAACACAGGAGTCATGGTGAATGAGTTAAGGTCATGGATTAAATTGAAGTTGTCTAAACTGAGGTTTAAAGACAGAAAAGCGGTTGCTTGCTTGCTGGGATCCGAGATTTTGGTTTCAGGAGTTTTTAGGAAGCAAGAAAATGTAAGAATTTATGGATGATTTTAAGATACCAGGGTTGGTGGTATCCAGGAAAACATTTGGGATAAAGAATAGTTTTGGCTCGATAAATTTCAAGAAACAGCAACAGCAACGGTAGAAATGGCACAGAGAATCAGATGGAATGGGGGAGGGGAATGAAGAAGAGAAAGTCCTTCCAGGGATGCATGCTTCTAAAGCAAATCATAGTACTCACTATTGCATTATGAAAGAGTCCAACAATTCCCAGCACACACGTATTCAACTGTCCCAAAATGCACTTCATTTCCTTTCAATGACAGTATGTGTGCGTGTGAGTGGGTGTGGGTGTGTGTGTGTGTGTGAGAGAGAGAGAGAGAGAGAGATGATCACGCAGGACATGAGTAATGCTAAATGGGTGCTGCTTGAAAACCGCTGTGATGATAGGATGAGGTGAACGTTAATGGTTCTGCCAGAAAGGAAAGAAAAAATTCCTAAAAAGTGAAAAAACCTACTGACACTAGAAAATTTCCAAAGGAACCAATGTCTGGTACTACTAATTAGTATTCACATCCAACAGTTCTCAACTTGGGTACAAACCACAACCACTACAAATTGTACAAGAAATCAGGTCGTTTTTTGCAACTAGCATGAGGTATCCACAGCACAGTGAAACATGGGCGAAGCATACTTTTTGAATATCATTCTAACCATGCCAGTGCAGAACAATATATGAATCTGACTGACCTTTTTATCACCGAGCATGGGTGTTAAGCCTCCTGGGAAATCCTTCTCAACAGTTGCGAAGCCACTTCTAGGATCACTGGTTTGCCTGCAAATGAAATTCATAAAGCAAGGTGAATAAGATAACTGTAGTGATACAGTCATACAGAAAGATAAATGCAGAAGAAATGATATTCTATAATCCTTAACTTTCTGAAACTAGCAAGTCTTATTTTGAAATGTATCAAGGCATGATGAACCAAGAATTCATCAAAAATACAGTGGTTAAGTACATTTAAACCAACTGCAAAGTGAGAAATCTTTTCAAGTCTATGAACTTATCACTGCAAAATGCAAATAATCATAAAGACTCAATTGAATAGCTGCTAAAGCTGCATTATATATCAACAAAAACATGTTAATACTCTTATCAATTGTTTATAGGAGAACAACTTGTGCTTGATGATTAGCATTTTTCTTCTTCAAACTATATCCCTCGCCTTTCATTAGTAACAGCTTATCTTTGACATATAAAATGGACATGTAAATCTTACCCTGGTTTAACATGACCACTGAGGACAAGGTAAGGTGTCTTTAATTGAGCTTGAGCTCCCCTCATCCGCTCCACAGACAGTGATGGTGTATCTGAATTTTTCATTTGCTTCAACTTCAATTCTTCCTGGTATTGTTTCATTCTCTTTTCTTGCTTCATTTTGCCAGGCCCCTTCCCATGGAATTTATGAGAAATCATTCGAAAGGCTTCCTTCGGAGTCATCTGTTAAATATAAGGAAACAACATAAAATAGTAAACAGATAGCTAGATAATCAGAGTCAGCATATAAAAACTTTAGCTGCAATCTACATCAGCCACACATGTTCACACATAGAAAGTAGAGCATCGTAGGACTGAAGAACGCTGCCTCAGAGAAACTCTACGAGTGTACAAGGTCACTACAAAAGTCCAGAGTCTTTGACTAATTTATATTTAATAACCAGATGCATAAATAAATCTTTCACTTCTCTGAATTTTGGACATCAAAACAGATGAGTTTATGAAACAAGCAGTCCTATTGTCTAAAACCTCTTAAGCAATTAACTTGAACCCCACCCCGACCCCCAAACCAGAAGAAAAAAAAAAACACCAACCAACTGGCACAGTAACAGCTCTGAAACACACCCCAAACCAGTGCCATTGCTCACTCATCAGCACCCAGAGACTCAAAGTCAGTCTGTGAGGCACAAATTCCAAGGTATAAACCTAACATCTTGCAATGACTATAGGGTAGGCTAATAAAATGGTCGCTCCAAGCCTCCAATGAATTAATCAAAACACAATTATATGCCATAAAAATTTGGCCTACAACTCTCCTTTAATGGACCTGCTCATATGGAGGTCCCATCTCCACACCAGGTGCATAATGGTAAAAAAAGTACAATAAAATTAAGGAATTCTAACACAACAGTAAGTGCAAAGTAAACGGATGATCAAGTGAAGTCCTTACAATTCGCCCAAATTCATCTGTCCTCTCGATGCGGATATCCTTGAACTTATTATCATTATTAGTACCAACATCATCATCTACGATACCAACAAGCTTGCTCTTTTTCTTGTCCATATTTCTGCCACCCCAGTCAATACTTTCTTTAAGTGTACCTCGCTCTTTAAGCAACTTCAGTGCACCAGATAATCCTTTCCCAACAGCAACCTCATGTATGGTTTCATCAGGAACTATCTCCTCATCCTCATTGACAGGATTTTCATCTTTACTGTTGTCTGGAACTTCCATCCATCCACCAGCCTCGTCCTTTTGTTCTTCATCAGAAACTCTTGGTGGTTCATCTTCGTCCATGAAAACATCTTCGTTGTCAGGCTTGTGAACTTCTGAAATAGCAAAAGCACCCTGTTAAATTTTCTAATACAAGCAATGGTCACCTTACTTCAGGTATCAAAAAAAGCAATGGCAACAGAAAAATCAGTGACCAAGATATATAGTATCCAACAACTAAAGCAGAAGATTTAGGATTCTAGCCCATCTCAAGCATCATAACAGGTCAGATTCACATTTGACAATAATTATGCAATAAAATGGATGGGAAAGGATCACATTATAGGTGAATAGAGCAGTAGCATGTCAGCATTCCTCATAGAGAGTTAAGAGCTAGCATAAAACCTTGAATGGCCATAAATGGTTGTGCAGCTAAACATAATATATGCAAGATTGTCTGGTCTGCATACTGTTGTGCTATAGCAAACCCAATGCAACATAGATTGCTGTCAGAAACTTCTTGTTTTTTTTTGGTGATATTTTATGAAACAAAAAAAAAACACTAAGAAAAAAATACCTTCAGCAAGCTGAATAGCTGAGACAAACTCTTCCATCTCGGTGAACACAAGTTTGTTTTCATGTGACTCTCCAGTTTCAGGGTTTTTATCATCTGCAATTTGACTGCTTAAAGTGGTGGAGGCAAGGTGAGCAATTGCTAGAGGACCAGATGCTTCCGCCTCTTGCTTTTTAAGAGCTAATTTCCTTGCTCTTTCTAATGACTTATAAAGATCTTCTTCGTCATCTGCAAACACTAGATTTTCCTCTTCCTCCACTTTAGTTTGTAGAGTTCGATCTAGTCGCAGTGATTTTGATGCCTCATCTGCTTTAGCATAAGCTGATTGGTAGGCATTGTTTCTCATTTCAGCCTCAGATCTCTCTTGTTCCTCTCTAATGGCCTGCCTTCTCCCATCTTTCCTAGAACCAAGATCTCCAATACCCAACCCTGCCGACACAGCTTCTGCTTCAAGGGCATCTATATCTAGCTTATCCTTCTTTCGCAAAGATTTCTTTTTCTTTGGCTTTTTAAACTGAAGCATCTCTTCATGAGTAAAGTAATCTGATGAGATCTTTCCAGATGAGTTTAGATCTTCTAAGCGAGCACTTGTGGAAGTACCTTGTAGCCTTCTGCGGAGCTGGAAATATTACAAAAGAGAAAAAATAATAAATAATAAATGGTCCCTTCATCAGAAATGCTAACATAAACCACACATATCTTCTCAATCTCTACTAAAAGGAGAACCAGTGTAACCACACATATCTTCTCAATCTATACTAAAAAGATAACCAGCGTACCTCCTCCAGCTTTTTCTCTGCTTCGCCAGTGAAGCGGCCCCTTTCATCAAGAGTTACGCCCTGACAATAATCACCAATAGACAATGATCATTTTTTGCTAATAATTCAGAAACCACACTAGGTAGAGGAGGAAAAGGGAAAGGGGAAAAAATCCAACCTCATCTGCATTGGCATCGTCATATTGCGGAAGCATTTTCTTCTCTGAAGCAGGATCATCATTGAACCTAAAATGTTAGGACATCTCGAAGTAGTTAGCAATTTTACAGAATTTAAAACTGTGGTAGAACATCTTCTTGTAATATCAGCTTACTTGTCTTCATAGATACCCGTCTTTTTCTTAGCAGCTTTATAAGCCTCATCCCGGCGCTTCTGCTCTCCAATTTCCACATTTTCAAGCATATCAACCTCTGCCACATCAGACCAAAAACCTCTGTTACACGAAAATGCTTTGTCATTTTAGGAAACTTGGGGCATAAAACATAAGAAGGAAACACCAAACTATTTCTACCTTCATTGATGTCACCATCTGCAAGTATATTCTGATCTTTGAGTGTCAAAACAACAGCTCCGCCTTCCAATACCTTGTCAAGGCCATCAAGAACCTTGATTCCAGCAAGATTATCTATTAAAAGGTTCCATCATAAAAATAAATCAATCTGACAGCATTAGCCATAACTCCTAGCTAAAATATAACTGATTCAATCAGCCAGAAACAGAAATATAAAGACCTTAAAATTTCAACTATAAATAATTATGGCTTGGCTTCCAAGAATATGACCTTAGACTTGCCGATTACAATTCCAAGAGACTAAATTGTGGGTTATAAAAACGTGACTAGCTGTAGATGTCCTCAAATGAAGTTTGAACATCTCATTTCTCAATGAATTTTTTTATGAACAAACAGATAAGACCATGTTCAACTCATTTGATCTAATGAAATTCAGATGATTATGAAAAACTACCAAGTTTAAACAAATGTATCATCTATTCTAGATATGTTTTTAAACGACTGGCTAATGATAAAGAGGGGGGGGGAATGCAGAAAGGATCATACAAGCATTATGCTGGTCTGCTTCCTCATCATCACTGCCTCCTTGACCAATATTGTCCTGAGAAAATTTATAGCATAGTATCAACAATCAAAACTGCATGGAATAAATCATAATACATAGGAAGTCAGAATACAGGAAACACAGTAAAGAAGGAAACCTGCTCCTCAAAAATCTTTGAGAGATGCTTGGCTCTCTTTTTCGCAGCATACTTGTTCTCCTCAATCTTGCGACTCTTACCAACCCATGCTAAAATGTCAGAACCAGGTTCAGACTTTTTCTTTGTTCTTTCTTCCTTCATCCTGAGGGAAAAAAAAAGTATAAGTAGGGCATAACAATAACATGAAGCTGGATGAACTTATAAATTGAAGAATATCAGGAAAATAAGAAGACCATCATCAAAATCAAGAAAAATGCTGCAAAGAAACATAAAAGAAGTTAACACTAATAAAGGAATGGAGGACGCCAACAAAAAAGCAAAAGCAGGAAAATCTACAAGTAATAAAAAGACACAAAATTATATTTTGATTGCACAAACCCACATTGGATGTGAGGAAAACCATCATCCATATGAAGAAAATTATAGATCACACAACAGTGGCATAGTACTGTGATTGGCCCACCCTTTACCAGTGTGCCTCGCTAATCACCATACCATTAAAGATCTACAAAATGGCCATGACAAGAAAAGCAAGGGAGCAGAACCTACTGTCAAGAGATGCTCATTGTTCAATGGCAAGATCTTCTCTCATTGAATTTTACCTGGCATGTATGCATAAAAGAAACTGCATGCTCATTTTATCATGAGAGGAAATCTATGTGATTAGAAAAATTATAGAAACTCTTTCCCTAGTAATATAAAGTATATATGTGAAGCAATCAGGAGCACCTGACACTGGCGTTACACATGAGAAAAAAGAAAGGATAACTCTTGGAAGTAACAAACATCTAATTTAGACTGGTTACAGCTCGCAATAAATGTAGTCGTCCAAAATAAATCCTCATAGCAAACATAAATTTCATCAAATTATACTAAAAATTATCCAAAATAGAAAGGAAAAATGCAAACCATAAAAAAGAGAGCATCGGTGGTGATTGACTTACTTCAAAATGCGTTGCCCAAGCTCCGAGGCAGATGAGTGAGCTCCAGCTGATGCACCTT
The DNA here is from genome assembly GCF_000002775.5 of Populus trichocarpa. Taxonomy (NCBI): domain Eukaryota; kingdom Viridiplantae; phylum Streptophyta; class Magnoliopsida; order Malpighiales; family Salicaceae; genus Populus; species Populus trichocarpa. The sequence continues at coordinate 6,501,337 of NC_037285.2, read as the reverse complement.
CAGCACTTTGATCATCTTCATCACGAAAAGAAACCTTCCCTTGTTTTCGATTATCCTTGTCCACTTCATCTTCATAATCCATCTGAACCTTGTCATCATAATCTTCCTCGTTGCTTTTTCTGCTTGCCCTATCCTTCTCTCTGGACCTCTCTTTATCTTGATCCGCTTCCCTGTCTCTCTCTCTCTCCTTAGTCTTCTCTCTCCCCCTCTCCCTCTCTTTATCATTATCCCTGTCCTTCTCTCTATCCTTATGCTTCTCCTTCTCCTTCACTCTTTCCCTTTCCTTTTCCTTCTTTTCCCTATCCCTCTCCCTTTCCTTTTCCTTCCCTCGATCTTTCCTATCCTTATCCTTCTCTCTAGACTTCTCTCGGTCATATTCTTTATCCTTCACCTTACTATCTCTACTCTTATCTTTACCAACATCATTATCGCTGGTTTTCTTCGACCGTTCCCTGTCTTTACTCTTATGATCCCTATCCCTCTCCCTCTCTCTCTCCTCTCCTCTGCCGCTCTTCTTCCTAGTATGCTTACTCGATTTTTCAACTCCATTCACCTTGTCGTCCACATCATCCCTCTCTTCACGTCGCTCGTGCCTAGATTCAGACCAGTCCATATCCATTCTGACCACCACTCTCGAACTATAATCCTGCCAGTACAGTCACCTAAACCCTAGAAATCTACCACTTACAGATTTCGATTGGAATGGAGAGGGGAAAAGAGAAAGAAAGAAAAACCCTAAGAGGGAGCGAGAGAGAATCGTACCTTCGATTAATTGGTTTGGTTTTCAGAGATAGATTATTATGTTTTGGGGGTGTTAAAGTGATAAATGTTAATTTATTTAAAAATATATTAAAATAATATTTTTTTTATTTTTAAAATTTTATTTTTAATATAAGTATATAAAACAATCTAAAAACAATTCAAAAAAAATGTTTTGTGTTGGTTTTCTTAAATTCATCATTTTTAATATGCATTGACACTTCTCATTTACATATACAATACAATTATTTTCCTTTGAACTTTCAGTACATAGTTCTGAATGTCTCCATCTAATTATGTCCATTATGCATGACATTTATTTCTCATAGTTTTTTAGCACAGGGATTTTATACACTTTTTATACTAGAGTTTGCCATCAAATTAGCTTATTTTAGGATGGATTTATGCATGTATTTCAATTATATTCAACATTGAATAAAGTAACCAATCAATGCAGAAATATTAATGAAAGCCAATTGATTGAATTTTTATTTCACGGGAACAACCATGTATATAATCTAGTGCGTGATTTTCATTGTCATCCCTTGCTTATCATTTCCAAGCGCAACAAAAAAAATATATAAAGTTCAATTTTTGTTCTTATGCATGTCACGTAGAACATTGATATTATAAATCTCGAACATTATACTAATTTTTTCCATATATTTGAAGCTGAGAAATAATGTTGTCAATTTGTATTAAAAAGTGATGGATGGTTTTTATGTTGTAAATTGTAATGAACCAAAATATTTGTTATTGAATCTCTACATGTAGATATGGCATTTGAATAGTTTCATGTTATGTTTGGTGTCAACTATGATGATGATTATGATGCTGTATCGAATCATGTTGTTGATCATATTAATTATGATAGTGTCAGTAGTGGTGGTGGAGCTGGTAGTGTTGGTGATGATAATGATAATGAAAAAGATAATGGTGGTGGTGATGATGGAGATGATTACAGCAGAACTAATGATGACGACGACAATGGTAACAATAAAGATGAAAATTATAGTGATGATGAGGTTGAATCATTTTGGCAGCGAGAGTTTGATCATAAAAAATTATTGTTATGCATAGCCGATGATTCACATATGCATTATGTTAGTTATGTGCATAAGAAATCTTGTATGATTTCATATAACACATGAATGAAATGGTTGAATGAAGTAGTACAAGAACACTGGAAATGGTGTGTTAATATATTTAAGATGGATGCAACGACATTGCGAAAACCTTTGTTATGGCTTAGAAACATGATATGGGTTGAAATTCTCGAAAAGGACGAGTTTTATTAAGAAAGTAACAATGTTTTTGTACATTATTGCATCAAGTGCAGCAAATAGGGAGGTCTAATAAAGATTTCAACATTCTGACGAAATTGTAAGTCGATATTTCAATGAAGTGTTGAGGACAATTTGTTTGCTTGCAATATATATTATTAAACCAAAAGACCCTAAATTCTTAAACACCCCACGAGAAATTGCGATAAATCCAAGATTTATGCCTCATTTTAAGGTTACAAAAAAATGGTGTTTTCAGCCATTAATGATATATAAAAATTAATTTCAGATTTTTGTGACTTGTTTATGAAATATTGTTTGTTGTTTTGTTGAGTAGAACTGCATTGGTACGATTGATAACACACATGTTAATGCTTTTGTATCTCAATAAAATCAAATATAATTTATTAGTAGAAAAGATGTGTCGATGCATAATATAATAATCGCATGTAACTTTGATGTGTAATTCACATTTGTTTGGATAAGATGAGAATGTAGTGCTCATGATACTCGTATTTTCCTGGAGGCTATTAACAATCCAAATATAAAATTTCTGAAATTTCCTAAAGATAAATAAATTACATTAATTAAATGTTATTTAAATTATGTTTATGCTATATTTTCAAAATTAGTTACAATTTTCTTACTTGTCATCAATATTATTTGGTTGATGTTGAGTACCTAAATGAGTATGGATATCTAAGTCCATATAAAAATAAGAGATATCACTTCCAAACTTTTCGATGTCGAGGACAACCAATAAGTCGGGAGGGCGATTCAATCGTGCACTCGTCACTTCACAATGTCATTGAAAGCACATTTGGAGTATGGAAACAAAGATGAGGATTTTACAAAACATGACAGCATATTCATACAAATTACAAGTGTAAATTATGTTCATGATGAGATAACAATTAGTTTAATAGAAATCCTATTGAAGAACAACAATAATGTAACATTTTTTATATATATAACAAAAAAAGAATGCACAATAATGCTACTCATAAATTGAAAATTCATGCATGTCCTTCTCTGTAAGTTATTACCAAAATCACTTATAAAAGTTACTTAACCAAACTTATATAAACTACTTTTTAGTTAACAACAATTTCAACCATAGTTTTAATCAAATATATATTTTATTACAATAAACCACAATTAAAAACGATTTTTATAAAACCTACTTTTTACCAACCGCAATCGCATAATCCACCACTATCTCAAACACATCTTATGTCATGATGCTGAAGGGTTATTATTCTGAAAAGATTTTGATAACAGAAGAAATAGGCATAATGTCAACTCAAATAAATGTAATTGTCAAGCGGTGCTTCTTAAATATCTTGTCCCTTAAGGAAATGAAAATTTCTATTACAAAGATACCAAGAAAAATATAATTTTTCTTCTATAAGCCAAGGTATTGAATTTTTGATATTTTTTATCCCATAAAGTTACACGAACAATTTTAAATGCAAATAATATGACAAATTCAAATGACGGCATCCAAATATGAATTCTTTGTTGTCTTTCTACTTTATCCATTGATTTATAATATAGATAAGCACTAGATTTGTTACCCACACTTTGCCGCCGGCAGAGCAATTTTTTTTTCAACATAAACAAATTGTTAGGGTAAAAAAAACTAAATTACGAATTATTGGTTCAAGTGGTAATCTAAACAAAACAAGAAAATACAACAACAATAAATAAACTAAAAAAACAAAGAAAAAAAAGATAAAAAGAACAAACATGAGGCTATTCAAATTATCAAACAACCTAATGATAACATAATAGAAGGCAAACCTAAAAAAATAACAAAGAAAAACTCAAAAATAAGAAGAAAACATAAGCTTTAAAAAATAAGGGAAAAAAAAAGAAGCAAACTCAGGTAAACCTCCTAAACCTAGTCTAATCTATAAAACTTGCAACTCATTAAATCCTGACCCGACTTTAATCAAGAAGCTTAACTCTTAACCAATTTAATTTTGAATGATGAAATCGATGAAAACTATTAATAAAAAAAAACTTGCAAAAGCACAAAAAAATAACAACAAAAAAAATAAGGATAAAATTTCAGAGAGAAAAACATAACGAGGATGAAATTTGAAAAAATAATAATTCAAAACAAAATTAATAGCAATTAAAAAAAATAATTCATTAAATCCTGACCCGACTTCAATCAAGAAGCTTAACTCTCAACCAATTTAATTTTGAATGATGAAATCGTTGAAAACTATTAATAAAAAAAATACTTGCAAAAACACAAAAAAATAACAACAAAAAAATAAGGATAAAATTTGAGAGAGAAAAACCTAACGAGGATGAAATTTGAAAAAAAAAATAATTCGAAACAAAATTAATAGCAATTAAAAAAAAGAAAAAAAATTGAAAGATTAAAAAATCATAGGGAGTGAAATTGAAAAATATTTGTAATTTGATAAATTATTTATAGATTAAAAAATAGTATGAGTGAAATTGAAAAACAATATAAAGGACTAATCCAATATAATCAAACCGTAAAAAATAAAAAAAAAATAAAAAAAAAAGATAAAAAAAATATAAGAAAACACTAGCTTAAAAAAAAAAAAACCAAGCAAACCCAAACGAACTTTTTAAATTTGGTTCAATCTCTAAAACCTATAATTTGTAAAATGTTGAACCTGAGCTTAATTAAAAAGCTTAACTCTTAACAAATTTAATTTTGAAAAATAAAATCGTAGAAAAAATATTAATAAAAAAAACTTACAAAAGAAAAAAGCAACAAAAACAATGGAGATAAAACTTGATAAAAAAAAAAAGCTAGAGAGGATGAGATTTGAAAAAAAAAAAAATTCAATCAAAATAAATAGCAGCTAAAAGAATAAGAACCAAATTTAAAAGAAAAGAATTACATGAGGTGAAATTGAAAAACATTTGTAATTTAATAGATTACTTATAGATTAAAAAATAGTAGGGAGAAATTGAAAAATAGTTGTAATTTGATATATTATTTATAGATTAAAAAATAATAGGGGTGAAATTAAAAAACATTTGTCATTTGATATATTATTTATATATTTAAAAATGATAGGGGGTGAAATTGAAAAAAAAAATATAATTTGATAGATTATTTATAGATTATAAAATAATAGGGGGTGAAATTAAAAAAACTTGTAATTTCATAGCTTATTTTAAAATAAAAAAATAGCAATCAAAATGATAGGGAACAAATGTGAAGGAAAAAAAAATTCAGGGGTTGCTCTGAAATTTTTCATGGGTTGCGCAAATTTCAAAGTCGGGAGACAGAAGAAGGAAAAAAAAGAAATGGTCTTCGACACCAAATCAACGACGCTTCTAATACACGCGCCACACACCCGTGCAGAGAGCATTGATATCTTCCAAATGCTACCCTTGAAGGTCATATTTGGTGGCCGGATAACCACTTACGCGCCGCCTGAATAGCACAAGGGTTGCCCACACGTTGGCGCGTGCAACATGTTTTTTTTCTTTAATAATATTTAATGTGTGCTAATTACAATAATACTCTTGAGCAACCTCAAAATCTACAACAAAACCAGAATAAAATGACCAAAACACTCTTATGAAAGAGTTATATTGTTTTTGTCACAAAGGGCATCAAAGTAATTTAACTATTATGAAAAAAATAAAAGAACAAAAACACCCCTGGGACAAAAGCATAGGAATTTTTTTTTAATGTCAAAGTAGTAATTTTATTGTATATAAAAAAAATAATGAAAATAAACTCAAACAAAATGCCTAAGACAATTGTATTATACTGAAACACAATCTTACCCTCAAAGCTTCTTTTATTGTCTTTTTAAAGGCAAATTTGTAATTATACAATTACAACAAATAGTAATTTGTGTCCTTATCACTAGGGGATTAGTTTTTTTTTTTATAATTATTTGAAGCTAACTTAATGATACACGCTCCTAAAAGGAAGAATTTAGCTAAATTCTTCGCCTTTTAAAACGAAAGTTTACCTGAACTGAATTCCTGCTTCTGACTTGAATTACCAACTTGTATTATACAATGCTGCATGCAATTTTGAAGAATTTAGCACCCACTCTGAACTAAAAGGAAGCATCTTCATCTTTACATTTCATGAGAACTTCGACTCTTCATACTAATTACGCTGTTCCTGTGAAATACGATAGCTAGAGCCAAGAATTTTAAACTTCTTTTAAGCAGAATTTGACTCCCAACTGCTTGTATGTACTGACATGGGATTCAGTTAAGAAAATATTACAAAGTCGCTAACCAAAGTGATGAAGTCTGTGGATCTAGTGATTTCACATGATAACTTAAACCCCTTCACTAGCCTTATTCGCTATCCTTGATTAAACACCTCAAAGACTACAAATGAAAAGGTTGGGTGATTCAAGCCTTCAATGGCGTTGTTGTTGTTGTTGTCAAGTATTATCATGATGAACTCGATAAAAACTTGGGTGTTTTGTTTGTTAAGATGCTATCTAAATCTTTAATTAAGTGCATTTTTCCTTGGCTATTGCTATTTGTTGTGCTAGTGAGATCTATAGCCATGTGGATGTGCACAACAAAATGCCTTTATCAATAATAATAATAATAATAATAATAACAATAATAAAAGAATAACAATCAGAAAACAATGGCCGAGTGAAGAAAAAAGTGTGTTGTGAATTCGAAATCAGATCCTGAACAAGCCCAAAACTAGTATTTTCTACATATCACTAGCTCATATGTGACCAAAAGGACAATCGAGGAAGATCTTTGCTTCCTCTATGATCAAAAACGATGAATTTCTCTCTCCATACACGCTGCTGAAAATAACCATAGAAGCACCACAACTCAATTACTCCCAAACAATATAGAAAAACTATGAAGTGTGTTCCCAAATACTAGTTATAAATGATGAAGGCAAATCAAGAGACCGGCTAGGGAAATGAATTAGAACCGCTGCATGAATACCAAGCATGCAACCATGTACCTAAATCCAATAAGTTTCCTTTGAAGGTATTAGTACCGCAAATTCAAAATAGCTCAAGAAAAAACAGCAAGTAAAAGGGCATCATTACTGATTTGGATCTGATCTAACGCTTTCCAGGCTCTATTTATCAAACTCCCATATGATGCCTCCATCCTCTAAAATACCAGAAGACACATATATTAGCCAGAAGCTTTGACAGAAATCACAGATATAGTATAGGGTGGAGACACACTCTTCAAAATAAATAAAAAAGTTTTAATGTTGAGACAGATAGTTATGTTTAACCTGAGAGTATTTCCAGGTGTTTTGACAATCTTTACTGGAACCTTAGTTAACTAAGACAAAAGACATCGTTTTTTCAAAAGCTTTAAGGTTCTCTTCAGAATTCCATGAAGAGTCATTGCTAAGAGCATCTCCAATGGGAGATGCTTTTTAGAAGAGTTAAACTGGTAATATGGCTTTCAGAATAGTGTAGATATAGCCTTTTTGTTAATGTGCACTCCAATGGTAAGAAGCCATTTAGAAGGGCCAATTGTATTTTAATATATTTGATACACAACTATTTTAACACAGCCTGTTAATATATATAAAAATAAGGAATCAATATCTTTCTAACAACAGCCATTTGGGTCACATTCAGTCAGTAATATGAACCAGACCAGAAATCTCAACTATATAATGCCTTAGAATTGCTAGCTATTACCATAACTTTTCTTTTCGCTCTTTCTTGTTTCTTTGAATCTAAAAGGTAAGATGCCTGGATACAAGCCATCAGGTACAGTGTTTTTTTACCTAATAATATTTTTACCATCTTTCATCTCTTGCTTCCTCTGAATATTTTTAGGATCTTTCATCCTTACTTCCCTTTCTTACTCAATGCCATGATTAAGAGCAATTACCTCAAAAAAGTTCCACTCTAATTGCAATATTACCTTTCACTTTCTTATTTATCCACATCTCCAGTAGCATGCCAGCACCAACTCCACCTGCAATACACGCTCCATAGAAGGCAATGACAGTAGGTAGAGGCAATCGAGGAAGGAAATAGTAGTCTGGAATTTGCCTAATCTTTTTCGGAAGCCGCTTCTTTATAATTGGTTTAGTACCAGCGCTAGGATCCTTCTGTAATTCACCACCTATGGCCTTCCAGTCAACCCCCTTGAATGGATCTTTTGGCTCTTCAGTTACCATGACAATTCTGCACGGTCAAGATTAACAGACATCATTCTCGAGCCTTTCTCACAAACAAGAAGGTTGACCAAATCAGAAACCACCCGCTTATTAATGTCTAACCAAACCTAAGCTGATCATGGAAGGACAAATAAAAACAAACTCCCAACTAATCTTTGTTCTGAACCAACAAAACCCCTCTTTAACATGTTTTCTCCTGGTAACCCATCAGGCAAGCAACATGCCTATAGATTTTGATTTTGATTTTAATAGCCAGAAACAGGACACCATGGTTTCAAAACCAAAACACAAACCATTCTTACCTGAACAAGAAACCAGCAACCTTCCCGGTCTGATAAGGAAGAACAGTGACCCCAGCAATCCCTTGGTTTCCTTTATTTATCTCCAATTCTTTTCTGAAGGAAAAATATCGCATGAGAACGTGATATTTTTTTTTTCAAAATCAAACACACAAACGGTCCAAACAACATGACATAAAACCCAAACAAACCAAATCCACATAGAAAAAGAAAAGGAGAGAAAGAAGGAAAAGGGCACACCTTCAGCAGTTGATGCCACGGATGATCATTTAAACTCCGGTGGCGCGTTGCTGTCGTTACTGCTCTGCCGTCGTTCTTTTTGGTAGCGAGAAAAAAAGTAGGGTTGGGTTGGGGTTTTCGGCTTGTGGTTTTTGTTCTACCCCCCTCTTTCCTTTTGCTTTTTAATTAATTTCTTATTTCCTTGTTTCTTTCTCTCTCTCTTCTTCCGATTTTTTTTTTAGTTTTCTGATTTTTCTCGCTTGTATTGTTTTTCAATAATATAGCAGAATAAACTATAAAGTATACACTCACATATTTTTGGTGTGTTTGGTTCTAAGATCTCAAGTAGATATTTTTGTTCAATGTGGTATTTGATTTCAAGATATCATATATTTATTTTAATTTCGATCCCAGAAAAAAGTGTGGGTTTTAACTTCAAAAGTTTCTAAAATTTAGGATAAAAGAATTAATGTGGGATTCTCGGAGAGACTAAGCAAGATTGAAATAAAGTTGCAGAATGTGCACTCTTGTATTTTATTTAGGCGCTGTATACAACAGGTTGATTGAAATTGTGTTCCATCTTTTTTTAAAAATTAAATATTTTTATTTAAAATTATTTTTTATTATTTTGATATATTGATAGAAAAAATAATTTTTAAAAAATAAAAAATAAATACTATTTTAATACATTTTCAAATAAAAAAATACTTTAAAAACCAACTATATATATATTTTTATTAATATGGGTATCCGCGCTAACTTGCGCGTACCTTAACTAATCCAACGGGCTCTAAAGTTAACGACCATGTAAGCCTCAAGCGGCCATCATATTAGTAATCATAGGGCTCCAACCTAAAATCACAAGAAAAACAAACCCCTTAGAGCGTGTTTGGCAGTGTGGTTGCGGGTGCTTTTCAAATAACTTTTCGTGTCAAAATGCATGCCAATGATGCTTTTTTATTTTTAAAAAAAATTATTTTTGACATCAGCACATCAAAACGATTTAAAACGTACAAACCATATTAAATTTTAACAAAAAAAAAATTTCAAAATTTTTGAAAACACGGGTTAAACCACATTCCCAAACGCTTTCTTAATCTCAATCTCTTACTTTAAAAACTAACTATTACAGCATTTATAATCGACCCCCAAATAAAGCATAACTACAATTATGGTTATATTTTTATCACATCACGGGGTAATGGCAAATCCTAGAAGTAAGCATGGATGCTCGATTGGACTCAATCCGGAAAAGCAATAATTTAAAATCTATTGAAAAAATTAATTTTCTATTGTTATTCCTTTTTTTTGTCAAAATGTTTTTTTTAACGAAAAAAAATATATATTTTCTATCCTGGGTTCCTAGCTTGGTAAAAAAAAAGTTATTTCCTTAATTAGAAATCATTTATTTCATTAATGCACTTCTTTTCTTTTTTTTACTTTTTTTTCACCAGTAAATTTGATTTTTAAACAATATCTTGTTAGAATAATGAAAACAAGCCTTAATTAAAAAAATCAATAATTATAACAATAATATATTAAAAAAAATATAAGAAGCGTTAGCATGGAGAGCTTTTTAAAATTTATTTTTATTTTATTACATGATAAAACAAATATGTTAATGGAAAATAACAAATAAAATTTTAAAAATATTCATTCAGGTCTATACAAAAAGAGTACTCGATAATATCATAAAATGAATGATATAATCTTATTAAAAACATAGCACAAAACTAAATATTGTGTGATAAAATAATATCCTAATTATATTTCTAATAAATTAATTTTAATTTTTATGAATTTAAACTTAAACGGATAAAATAAAAACAATAAAGCTTTTTACAGGTAGAGCAGATACCCTAGGCTGGCATGTAAAATAACAAGCAAAGCGGGTGCGGGTCTGGGAGGCCGGATTCACTTGCCCAACCTTTTTTTTTTTCTTTTTATAATGTACAGATGAAGCATCGCCATTCATACAAAAGAAAAATATTTAAAATGTTGTTTGTCAACCTAGTTTTCATCAACCGGAGCGGTGGTTGAAGTGGGTGTTTTTGGCCTATAAAAACTTTTTTTCCTAACTTTTTTAGTTTATAAACACCCAATAAAAATATTAGAATCTTCAAAAAAAAATTTAAATAAAAAATTCTTTAAATTGATCTAAAAAACACAAAATCAAACCAGGAAAAAAATATTTTCTCAACTTCAATATACTTTTTTTCTAGTAATATAAAGGTTAGAAAAAAAATACCCAGTGAAACTCCTCTAAAATCTATTTACATTAAAATCAACCTCTTTTTTTTTTTAATGGAAGAAGGCCTCTCACATAAAAACTAAAAAATAAATAAATTAAATTTTTTAATAAAAACTAAAATTTCAATAACTAAAGTAACCATAAAAAATTCAGTGAACAAAACTAGAGTTCTCAAGTGAATTCTAGAAATTAAAGATATTTTTTTAGTTTGATTTTATTTTTTTTATTGTATTTTTATTCTGTGAATTTAAATTCTATTGCACTGACCTCCATAAATTTCAAAAATATCTTTGAAATAATTGAAAGTAATACACAAATATAAGAGAACCAATAATTGAAAGTAATACACAAATATAAGAGAACCAGCTTTAAAAACGCCATAAATAGTACTTGCATGCAGTGCAAGGATAGAATAAAAAAAAGTTTAATAATAAATCATCCTTCTGTTTTATTTTCTCCTGTAATTGTAAGTTTTATAGGCATACAATTATTTTATATATGGATGATGGATCGACTTCCCTTTAAACCCATGCTGTAAGGTATACATGGAACAAAAGATTCAAGGACACTCATGTTGTGAAGTAATTCTATAATAAATTATACAATATATGTATTTCAAATGTTTTTTTTATTGAAACTTGTTTTAATATCATGATAAGTTTTTCCTATTTAAAAAAAAATATTTTTGATAAAAGAATCATGTTCTCATTAAAGAAGGAGAAATGTATTGATAAGAAAATATAGTTTAAATTGGAGATATATATTTATATATATATTTTACTTTAAATTATTATTTTTAAATATTTTAATTATCTTTATTTTTAATTAAAATAAATGCTACTAGTAAAAAATATTAAAAATAAAAAATAATTCATTTAATAAAACACTTTCTTTTTATCAAGAATTAATTTTCGTTCAAATACTTATTTTAATTACAACAGAACTGAGTAATTATAGATTTTAATAACTATACTGCAACATCATACAGCTAAATAGCTGGTAAATAAGTAAAACAAAGTGCATGTGCATGGTAAAGTTTTTTTTTCCCCCTCCCGGTTCGAAAGATTGATAAATTCAAAGGAACTTTGGCTTTGAAATCGATGGAATTAGAATGTGAGTGTTGATAAATTCTACAAGGATGAAGGGTTTTAATCCCATCTTTCCCCATCAAACATCATATAACTATTTTCAATTATTACTTTTCTTTTATATAAAAAAAATTATATTTTCTCTATCTCAAATATATTATCACATTCCACTTTTAATGCAAAAATTTTAAAAAATACGAATAATTATATATCAAGTTATCTGTTTTTAAATACTTTATACTAGTGAGAAAAGAAAAAAAAAATGAAGGGAAAGAATTAAAGCAAGTTATAATTTAAAACACAATATTAAAATTAAGGTAGTATTTTAAATAGTGGTAGTGATTATTTTTTAAATTGTTTTTTATTAAAAAATATATTAAAATAATATATATTTTTTATTTTTAAATTTTTTATAACAATACATTAAAATAAGTTTAAATTATATAAGAAATTCAATTTAAAATAAAAAATTCCGAAAATTAAAATAAAAAACAAAAACAAACGCCCTTTCAAATAGTTGACTTTTTTCTTGGAATGAAAAATAGTTTTCGTACGGTGGGAGTAACTTCCAAGACCAAATGCAAGCTACCAATGCTATCTGAAGTCTGAACACAAGAAGAAAGGTACAAATCACTCTCGAGTCTCGATGCTCTGCAGCAGGCAAACTCATCTAAACTCCAATTCTATAAAATTCGAAACAGATCATCCCCTCAATTTCCGTGTCTGCTATGGCCGATCCCACCACCACCCGAATAGTCCTTGAACCATCATTCACCTTCGACCTCACCATTCACTCTCACACTTCCATAAAATCCATTGCAATTTCACCATTCTCAACGAATTCTCAATGTTTCATTTACCTAGGCACTTCATCTGGTTCCCTTCTCCTGCTTTCCACATACCCAGAAAACCCAAATGACAAAACCCCCACCAAAGACCCGAAATCGACACTGGATTTTGATGTTTCGTTTCGAGACGTTTCGTTGTTAAAATCAGTTTCTTTTGGTGACTCGCCGTTAGACACGGTTCTCTTGCTTGATGAGATTGGAAAGGTTGTTGTTCTCTGTGATGGTTTTTTGTTTTTGACGGATTCGGGTTTGGTTCAACCCGTTAAGAAACTGGGGTTTTTGAAAGGGGTTTCTTTCATCACTAAGAGAATTAAGAGTAGTGAATTGGAGTGTAGTGATTTATTCAGTGATAGTAGTTTGGAGGGTTCAAGTGCAAGTTCTCGAATTTTGAGCAGATTAGGAGGCGGGGTTAGAGCTAATGGGGTTAAAGGTAAAGATTTTGGGCAAAAAAGTGAGGGTGATTATGTTTTTGCTGCTGTGATTGGGACAAAAATGATTTTAATAGAGCTTAGAGTTGGTAAGAATGACAAGGAGGTTGATTTTACGGTTTTGAAAGAAATGCAGTGTATTGATGGGGTTAAGACAATAGTGTGGATCAATGATTCCATAATTGTTGGCACGGTTAATGGGTATAGTTTGTTTTCGTGTGTTACAGGCCAAAGTGGGGTGATTTTTACAATGCCTGACGGGTCTAGTTTGCCATTGCTTAAGTTGTTGCGGAAAGAAAAGAAGGTGTTGTTGTTGGTGGATAATGTTGGGATTGTTGTTGATGCCCATGGGCAGCCAGTTGGAGGAAGTTTGGTATTTCGTAAGGGTCCAGATTCTGTTGGGGAGTTGGCTTCTTATGTAGTGGTAGTGAGGGACGGGAAGATGGAGTTGTATCATAAGAAATCAGGTAGCCTTGTACAGACTGTTAGTTTTGGCAGTGAAGGAGTTGGGCCATGTATTGTTGCAGACGAGGAAAGTGGGAATGGGACACTTGTTGCTGTTGCAACGCCCACCAAGGTGTGAGAAATGGTTACCTCTTAGATTATATTATTTCACTGCACCTTTATTGATCTTTAGGCATGAATATTAGTTTTATGCATGGTGCTCCTTGGGTCTCTGGGTGGTTTACTGTTAATTATACAAGCTAAATTGTGAACAGTTAGTCACTGTGCTGTGTTAAGCTGAGTTTCCGAGTGAAATATTTATCTGATCATTTGGACCTTGAGCCAGAAACTCAGAAAGTATCTTCAAAAGTAACTCCGAGGCTTTCTTTTCTTTTAAACTTTGTTGTTCTTGCATACCTAGTACATTTTTAAAATGCAAGTTGTTTAGATTTCAATCTGATCATTAAGAGATTTATGGAATTAGTGGCACAAAATACTAGTTTAAGATTTTGTGTCCTGGTTAGGAACAACCCATATGCTTCTGGATGCAGGTTTATTTAAGAAGATATTTGATAGTTTTTCTGCTTCATCTTGATTATTGCCAGGTTATTTGCTACCGGAGAGTACCTACTGAAGAACAAATCAAAGATTTACTGAGAAAGAAAAATTTTAAGGAAGCAATCTCCATGGTGGAGGAGCTTGAGAGCAATGGTGAAATGTCTAATGAAATGCTATCCTTTGTTCATGCTCAAGTGGGGTTCCTGCTGCTTTTTGACTTGCATTTTGAGGAAGCTGTTAATCACTTTCTACAATCCGAGACAATGCAACCTTCTGAAGTGTTTCCATTTATAATGCGAGATCCAAATCGCTGGTCGCTGCTGGTATGTGCTTACTGTCTCATTTTTCCAGACCCATTCCCTCGTCAGTAATTTTGATTTGATAAGGGATGGAACATCTGCTTCCCTTTAATTCCATAAACTTCACTGGCCCCAATATTCTAAAGGATTGATCATTTATCTGTCATTTGATATTTCTTCATTTCTTTTTGCATACTATGCATATTACAGATGCCAAAATCCTGACTTTCTTCTTATTCCTTTCCACCCTTGTTTATGTGAGTTGCCACTAGCAAAAAAAGAATATCGATTGTAACATGTGTATTCTTGGTAACCATGCCTCCTTCTGTAGTTCAATGAATTTGAATTAAGGAACCACATACACACAATCTATATAACAGAAGAATTAGTATTCTAAATGAAAAAAAGGATTGAAAGTGTGATCTTGAAAAGGGGCGATTGTTTGTTTGCATCTGTGTAGTTATACACTTGTTGGTTAGTTGGTGATTGAGTATACCTGGTCAGGGTGGTGACCTGTATTGAATGTGTTTGGCATTGGTTGAAAGATGGAATGGGATAAAAAATGCTACCACTTGATTGTGCAGTTAAATGGATGAGCAATAGTTTCTAAAACTCTGTATATTATGTGTTTATGCCCTGTTTTATCGTGTTTTTGTTGGAGTAGAGTACATTAAGCTTATATTGAAGTGCTCTGCATTTTTGTCATCATAGTGTTGAACTTATCCTTTCAGATTCCTAGGAACCGATATTGGGGTTTGCACCCCCCCCCTGCTCCTCTTGAAGATGTTGTTGATGATGGGTTGATGGCTATCCAAAGAGCTATTTTCCTTAAAAAAGCAGGTGTGGATACTACAGTCAATGAAAATTTTCTCTTGAATCCACCAACTAGAGCTGATTTACTTGAGTTGGCAATAAAAAATATGAGCAGGTGGCTACGACTTTGCTTTGAGCTGTTGCATGTTATATCTTTTCCATTCTGTCATTAGCTTGTAACTTACAGTTTCTGTTCTCTCCTATTGATTCTAAAGATATCTTGAGGTTTCTCGTGAAAAAGAATTGACTTCTTCAGTAAGAGAGGGAGTTGACACACTTCTATTGTACCTCTATAGAGCCCTAAACCGTGTCAATGATATGGAAAAGCTTGCATCTTCTGGAAACAGCTGTCTTGTGGTATGTGTCACTTTCTCTTTACTGGAGTTGATTAAATAATTTTTTCCTATGAAGGTTTTACTTTTTTCCTGGTAATGGAGTTTTGAGATGATCAGATGGACCAGATGAATCAGTCACTGCCGTGTGCATAAACCAAATTCTAAATCAATGAAGAGAGTTGCCACTTGGCTTTTAAGGCTAGTGGTCACTCTTATGATGTGCAGTTAAGGGAGAAAAATATTTTTTGAATCAATATTAATTTTTTTAACAAAAAGCTTTATGTTGATCTCCTTATTTCAACTCAAATAAGCTTCAGTTCCAAATTAACTGGTATGTCTTTCAATGCAAATTCAATGTTGATCTCTTTAACAAAATGTAAAGTGAAGAAAATGGCATTTGCATCTTTCCTTGGACTGTTTACTTCTTAGATGAAGTCAGGTGTAATTTGTCTCTCAAAACAGACAGTCTTATATCTTGGTTTATCAATGTTTGTTGATTTCAAAACGTTGCACTAGGTGTGTGTTTCACCAAAGATATTTTGGAACTATACAGAACTTGTAAAAGGAGCCATCTAATGATGGCAACAGTCAAACCATTCAGTTGCTTTGGGTTTGAAATTCTACAATTGGTAGCTAGAGGTCAAAATTAAATAGTTTGGAGGCCAAGTCAATAGTAGTCTGTGGAATCTTAGCATTCCAATGACTTGCAAAACAGAGGGGCTGTTGTCAGGAGCTTGCTTGAAGGATGACTGTGCAACTTCCATGGGCGGTGCAGGAGGAGTTAGAAACTCTGTTAGATGAATCTGGGCATTTACGGACGCTCGCCTTCTTATATGCAAGTAAAGGGATGAGCTCAAAGGCTCTTGCCATATGGCGTATTTTGGCAAGAAATTATTCTTCTGGTCTATGGAAAGATCCTGCTATGGAGCATGAATTACCGGATGGCAATACAAATATTATCTCAGGCAGAGAGATCGCAGCAACTGAGGCATCGAAAATTCTTGCGGAGCTGTCTGATCAGGATTTGGTTTTGCAACATCTTGGTTGGGTATGTAGCATTTGAATTTGGTCTTCTTTTATTTTTACAGAATTTTGAAGCTCATAGCTAATTCACAATTTGGTGAAATCCTATTAGATTGCAGATGTTAACCCAGTACTCGCAGTTCAAGTTTTGACATCAGAGAAAAGAGTAAATCAGCTTTCACCAGGTAGGCCTTGGTTTTCAGAGAATATGCTAATTATGAGTTTTGAATCTTTACTACTTGCTAATTAAGAATTTCACCTATTTTACTCCATGGCATCTCATTGGTGAATTTACTACCATTCTGAATGTTCTCTAAGCTTTGAAAATTTATTGAATTTTTGCAAGTTTCCAAGTCCCATTGATATAATAGGTAGGTCTTGCAGTCCAGTTAGTATGTGATGTATTGCCTGTCTTGCAAGGAGTCGGATATATAGGAAAATGAACAGGCTTAATATCTTGTGAATTTGCAATGGCATGGATAGTGTGCTTTATGTTATGCCATTTAACTTGATATGAAGCTGATAAGTATTCTTCTGCTGAGAAAGTTAGTGGGTTTACTATCTTTTATATTTCCTAAAGCGAGTCTGCCCTTTCAATTCATTCATTGTAGATGAAGTTATTGCTGCCATTGATCCAAAAAAGGTTGAAATTTTCCAAAGGTATGCTCACCACTTGTTCCATACATGACAGCTCTATGTAAATGATTGGTTTCCTATGGGTCATATGACCTGCAACTGCCTTTGGACTGCAGGTATCTCCAGTGGTTGATCGAAGATCAAGACTCCTGTGACGCACAATTCCACACACTGTATGCACTCTCACTTGCAAAGTCAACAGTTGAAACCTTTGAGGTGGAAAGTACCTCCCAGGACCCTGATGATGGAAGGCTAGAGGAAACAAAAATTTCTGATTTTGGAAGAAACTCAATCTTTCAAAGTCCTGTACGAGAAAGGTTGCAGATATTTTTACAGTCATCAGACTTGTATGATCCGGAAGAGGTTCTTGACTTGATTGAGGAATCAGAGCTATGGCTGGAAAAGGTCTTTGGATCTCCTTTCTCCCACTGTTTTTTATTCTACTTGTTTGATCATTATTGAAGGCCCCCTTTTTAATCTGTATTTGTGTCATTTGTATCTTTCTGCCAATAGGGAAACCATGAATGGCATCAATGCTTTTATATATCAAATTGATCAAATCATGCTAATCAGTTACTGATTTTATTTGGCAGGCTATTCTATACAGAAAATTAGGGCAAGAGACTTTGGTGCTACAAATTTTGGCCTTGTAAGCCTCAAAATCAGCTTTTCACTTCTGATGGCAGGAACTGTTTGCCAGCTTATTCAAATGTTAATTTATTTGGTCGGGAAGGATCAGAGGGTGACATACATGCATTGGCTTTGAGAAAACCTCATTTTTTGGTTCACTAATAGTGGTTATATTATATACTTTCTTCACTAATCAAATATTCTTGTACAAGAAAAGTGCATAATAGCTATCATGGTTCTCGTGGTTTTTGTTGGCAATCAGCCACAAATTACAAATTCGAATTCAAGAGGCTGTTGTGTTGCACTTCCCTCTCTTTCTTTTACTTCTTGGTTGATTGTCAATGGTGTATATTTTAAATGAATTCAAGGGGCTGTTGTGTTGCACATCTCTGTCTTTTCATTGCTTGGTTGATTGTAAATGGTGTATATTTCAAGTAACAAATGCTCTCTCAGGAAGCTGGAGGATAGTGAAGCTGCTGAACAATATTGTGCAGAGATTGGCAGACCAGATGCCTATATGCAGTTAGTTTCTTATTGTTTATCCCTTTTTGTTTATTTCCCTTCTTTTCTGAACTAATGCACATGAATTTTCTTACTACTTGGTTTTTCACTCTGTGACGTGATATCTTCAGGTTACTTGATATGTATTTGGATCCACAAAATGGTAAAGAGCCCATGTTTAATGCTGCTGTTAGACTTCTGCATAATCATGGAGAATCATTGGATCCTTTGCAAGTTCTAGAGGTAGAAAATCCACCTATTCTTGTTCCTTTCTGCCTCAGCACATGCATGCTAGTACAACTTTTACTTAATGGCTTGCTTTTTGAGTTTAAGAAATAAAGTTTAAACTTTCTCAATATTCTGCAACTCTAGCAGGGAGAAAAGGGCAACATAATACTTAAGATGTTCTCATTTTCTTATATTTCTGTTATTTGCCTCCATGTGTAAGAATTCTATTAGAGTGTTCCACATTGGGAAGGCCATCATCTTAAAGGGGTACATGAGGTCCAGCTACCATTGAATGTGATTATGGATGATTTCTAGTCTGGATACATATTCGTGCAAAATAATGAAAGTGATCGCAATTTGTTCTTTTAGTGATATAGTTGCTGCTGGTTGGGTTGGCTCTCTCTAACTTGTCTTGGTCTCCAAGCCTGTGTTAACTAATGACCTATTGACTCTGCAATATAATCATAATTAATACACTCGAGGATCTTCTGTTCTTATTCACTCGTATAGAGAGATGCTCTAACATTGATTGTTGGTACCTGTTTCCTTCGCTGGAATTCTTGGGTGGATTGTTAAGCTCTTGAATCATTTTTGCCTCTTGTTGAGAGATGATTTTGTGTTGCAGACATTGTCCCCGGACATGCCCCTCCAACTTGCCTCAGATACGATACTAAGAATGTTGAGGGCTCGACTTCACCATCATCGCCAAGGACAAGTAAGGTTTTTTCTTGAAGTTATCTGAAAGACCTATGCTAATAGCTTTTCCCAACATGACCTTTAAGGCCTATTTTACTCTCATCCTTGCATTATTGGATCTTTTAGCTTTGTTGAACTATTCCCATCTGAAATCACCTAATGCTCATACCGAACTCTTCTTTAGAACATGTCTAAGAAAAAAATAAAACAATTATTTTTGCAATTGGTCTCATATTCCATTGCCTATGCTGGTCTAAACTTTTCGTAACTTTTCCAGATTGTGCATAATCTGTCCCGTGCTCTAGATGTTGATGCAAAACTTGCAAGATTGGAGGAAAGATCACGACACGTTCAGATAAATGATGAGAGTGTCTGTGATTCTTGTCATGCCCGTCTAGGAACTAAACTGTTTGCAATGTACCCTGATGACACTGTTGTCTGTTACAAGGTTGGTCATTGTTGTCATTTTTTTTTTGGTAACAAAAACTCAACGGGGGCTGAATATAACCTATAATCAAAATGCAATGTTTGCAGTGTTTCCGTCGTCTTGGAGAGTCCACTTCTGTCACAGGTCGTGACTTCAAGCGAGATCCTTTGTTCAAGCCAGGTTGGCTTGTTAACCGCTGATCTAGAAATGGGTTTTGCGTAGTGGAATAAAAAATGGTTTTTGAGTACACGAGAGTCATACTCTAGTGACACTATGATGCGAATGTCATTGCAGCTCCTCCTTTTCTTCCCCTTTCATTTTGGGTGGGGGGAGAGGGGAGCTTTCTCGTATAGGAGGAGGTCAAATGTGTGTATGAACTAGAGATCTAGCTCCTGAAGTAGGTAATGATGGCCGTTTGTAGTTTACCTGGTATAGGGCTCTATTATTGTATACTATTGATAATAATTTTTTACTGATGTTCTCTTTTGTGCTTTCTGGTTAAATCTGAGATTGTTTTGAAGTCGAGACGCTCCTCCCATGGTTGCCCTCGGTATTCATATTTCTGGAAGCTGGAGGAGGGTTGACTGTTTCTCTGCCTTGGAATCGGAAGGCCTTTTGCTGTGACAGAGGGAGAGAGACCATTAGACCTCGATGTCTTAAAACAAATTGAAAGAAAATTCCTATAAATTCGCGAAATTCGAGAAATTGAATCTTGTAACTGTGATTTCTTTTCAAGTGGAGTAATGGATTATGCTAACCATTCGTCAATTTCTCTCGTCAAGGAAAGTAAAATGTGCCTTTTGGACATTCATAGGCCTTGAAATTTTAGAACTACTTTTAAACGGAGTCTTCTCTCTCACACCATTATTTATGCTCACACCATTATTTATAATAGCATATTGGATCGAGGGTTAATAACAATTTATTTTTAAATGTAAAAAAAATATAAAAAATATAGATAATATATTAAGTGCTCTGGTCTAACGGTAATGTCAGATCAAATGTTATGAATAGTCTTAGATCTGACTGCAAAGACGGATTCAATAGCATTCGGTCTGGCGGTTAAGAAGTTCAAAAGTTGTTGGGTTTGGCTGGGCAGCCAGATCCAGTGCTATTGGGTCCTGTTAGACAACGCTATTTGGTCTTGTCAAGCTAGATCCAACATTACTTTTTGACTAAAAAACACAAAAGACAACACCTCTAGTACTACAATGTCGTTACAATGCAAACAATCTATGTCTACAGTGTGGTCCACAATGCAATGAGTCTATGTTCATAGCTAGCAGGACCCAACGTTATTGGGTCTTGCTGGCGGCAAGACTCGACACCATTCAGTTTCTCCAGTTCATCTTCTTCCTGCTCTGAACATGAAGTTCTTGAATCAGTGATAGGGTTTGAGTTTCTTCTTTTACTCAATCGAATCGAAATGCAGCAAATGATGCGATTTGGCTCTAGTATAGTGCTATATTTGGCAAGGAGCTAACCTTTCATTCATCGTTGAAGTTATGCAACCAAACATCTTAAAATTAACAGATTTTGACACCATCCTCCTTAACAATTCTCAAGTACCAAGCAAAGACAACCTCCAATTTTTCATTAGGATCAACATCCCTCTCCCCAGCGACTGCATCAACGGTGAACTCCTCGGCCACTTCTTCACCTACAGCGTTAGGATTGAAGACACTCATGGAAAGGTCGTTGATATATACTATGTCAATTTGACCATGATCCCATCGTTGATGCACTTTAATACCTACCATGAGGTTAATATACTAGATAATGAAATGAAGTGTTTAATGTAAGTGTTAATTGCCCGTGTGGGGTAGCTTGGTATCTAAGGACTATGACTTGCGGAGCCATACCCAATATTGGGTTTGGTTGTAGAGACAGACTCAAGATCATTGGGTCTGATGGGCAAGGCAATTGAGTCTGGTTGTGGAGCCACACCTAATATCCTTTGATGTCTTCATTTCCTTCTAAATCTGGTGACCATTAGGTCTGGAGAGCAAGCCAGACCCAAGAGCATTGAGTGTGGCTACCAAGCATAACCCAACAACTTTTGACACATAAAACAACAAAGATAATGCTTCTCAGCAATATTTTTTGACTAAAAAACAACAAAGACAACGCCCCTATGTCGCTACAATATTGTTCACAGTGCAAACACTCTATGTTTACAGTGTGGTTTACAGTGAAATGAGTATATATCCACTAGTATATGCACAATATTTTTTTCCACACATTTTAAAGTATAGTATAATATTGATTATTAGTTACTAAAATTTTGAAGACATGCTTCAAGGAAAACCATTTTTCTAAAAATATAATTTCAGCCCTATTTTCTTAATTTTTAATAATAAGAACTGTGTAAAAATAAAAAAAAAACTCAAAAGATGTATCATAGACAAAGAGTACTAAAGTTTGAATGCGTAAAGAGGGATATAAAAAAACTTTAAATTAATATATTTTTAATTAATATTTTTTAGTATTTTTTTATGTTAAAATAAAAAAATTATATAAAAAAATATTTTAATTTATTTTCAATCTTTTACACGCTCCCAAATTAAAATATAATTTTTCTTAAAACAAAAACTATAAGGACAATAATGAAAATAAACAAGCTTACATTTATTGAAAAGAAAAAAAAGTACAGGGGCTATAGTGATAATAAACAAATGTGGTTAAATCAATATCTCAAAATCCAAAAATCCCTTAGCGTGGACTTTAGGTCCACCCCCCCTCTTCTTCTTCTTTCCCCCTCGATTTTACATGACCATAATAGTACCCACAGACACAACACAAGCAAGCCCTAGAAAATCCTGAGCCGCAAAGCCAAGAGGACGAAGAACGACAACAACGACGTCGCTTCAGCAAGCAAGCAGGCAGGCTCTCTCTTTCTCTTCCTCTGGCAGGTCAGTTGGATTTCTATTTCTTTCTCATTTATTCATTTCCCTTTTATTCTCTTCTTATTGGAACCTAAAAATTATTAGTTCGATCTTGATTTGTCTCGTATTGTTTCGAAGAAATTACGTTCAGGGTTTGCATAAGGAAGAGTTGAATTTCAAATCTATTGAATTTTTAGGGTTTTCTTTTTTGCGTGACCTAGAATGGATCAGCAAACCGTACCATGGATCAACTGTGAAATTTGTTCCTATAAAAGCTCATTTTGCATCATTGTTGTTTGTTTTGTCAAGTGCTCTTTGTCTACTAGCTAAACTGAATAAAAGATTGAATTTTTAGGTTTTACTGGCTGGAATTTGCAATGTCTTTATTACACTGTTTATTGTTGACATTGCTATTTTTCAATCTGCCGGCTATGTTACAATCTAGTTGAATAAATGGATCAAGAAGCAGTAAGAATACAAATCACCTGCAAAATTTCACCGGACTTCTCAATAGGTTAAATAGAAGAGAGTATAAAAAAGCTAAAATTTCCGCTAATATGAGACATTTTTATAGGGGTTATTAAGTGCTATTTATTTACAATGCTTACCTCGAGAAAAGTTTCTGTATTATTGTTGTTGTTGTTGTTGTTGTTGTTATTTGTAGTAGTCGTGTTTCCATTTTATGGGCTGGAACTTGCTATGCAGTTATGGTGCTGTTTTGACATTGCCCTTCTAACTGATTTGACTTTTGTGAAGGATTTGATTATATCCTACACTTCGGTGATGAAGTGATAGCAGATTAGTACTCGACATAGTAGTCGAATCTTGTTTGTTTAATCCTGGTCCTGGAAAATAATGGCGGGAGCATTACCTGGGGAATCTTCACATTGTGGGAATTCCGAGAGTGGGCCATCTAGGAGTTCTCAAGACAGGCCAGAGGAAGGGGGTCGTTGGTATTTTTCTAGGAAAGAAATAGAAGAGAATTCCCCATCAAGAAGAGATAATATTGACTTGAAAAAAGAGACGTATCTACGGAAATCGTATTGCACGTTTTTGCAGGATCTCGGCATGAGATTGAAAGTGTGAGTTCATGTGTATATTGTTTTTTCTTCTTCTTTTACTGACTTTTGGCTAATTTTTTTTATTATGTTCCAATCTTTGTCTGATTCTGCTGTGAATTTTCATTTCATTTTTGTTATTGCACCATCATTTATTTGAGGGAGCTGCAAAGTTTTCTTCATTGTTTACTAGAAATGATGTATACATAAATGAAAAACAAACTTGGGGTTAGATAATATGAGTGGATATTAGTTCTTACAAGTATTATTTCTTAGCTCAAGCCCCGACCATATGCAGGGGTCTCATTATGGTTGATTATTTTACATGGTAGCTGAAGTTTAGATATTAGTGTTTCTAGATTGTTGATTCATGATTATCAAGATAGATGATTTCTTCAAAATTTGATAAGGATTCTGTTTAGTTAAAATGTTTAATTAGTTAGCTTTCTTAAATAAAAAAGAGTTTTTACATTGTAAATTTACCCCATGTAGGACTACCTTTCAGGCTGATGTGCATGGTGATACTCTCATCATGGTTAATTCTTAGAGCTCTATCATTGTTCAAAAAAAATTTGTTTACAAGGTAAGTCATGGTCTTTAGTTAAGTTGCCGAAACAAATCCGAATCAGTGTAATGACATAGGCCTTTAACCAAAGACCAGGTGGTGTCTTAATGCACTTGTATCAAGTATCTGGTATTGGGAGCACTATCTCCTTGTTGTTTTCTTGACATTGGACATCCTCTTGTGAATAAGAGTTCAGCTGACAATGTGTTTGGATGCATCTTTCATTTTTGAGCTGAAGTAGTAGAAAATCATTTTTATTTCTCTAGCTCTTATATGGACAGTCTTAGGGCTATTTGCAGTCATTTTCATAAATGGCTTGAAGTGTTGAGGAAATTTATAATATGAGAAATTAATAGAAATGGAAGAAGGAAACATATTTTTCTTTTTTTTCCCTCATAAAGATGACTAATATCTTTTGCAGTTTGAGGATTGGGCCTTTTTGAAGGCTTAGAGCACGTGATAGATGGTTGAAATATCAACTTCCATATATGTTATAAGATGTTGAGAGAGTCATTTAGTAGTTTATTGATTTCCAAGTCTTAGAGAATGTGATACAACGAGTTTACAAATTAGTTGGGGGAAGAATGTGATAGGTGACTGAAATAATGAAGTTTTAGGTATAATATATGATTTTGACACACACACACACACAAATGATGCTCATTTAGTAGTTAATTGATCAATATGGTATAATGTCATTACAATATTGCATTGGCGGTTGTAGTGAAGATGTTTGAATCGATAATCATGACCCTTATAATTTGGAATGGGAAACTGTGGCCTTCCTAATGAAGTGTGATCTTTCGAACCTACACCCCCTTTTTTTTGCATGCTTCTGCCTGTCATTTCTATCTTTGATGCCATTGAATGCTTGTAAGGATTTCATCAGTGAACTCTCATTTTGTCTGCATGAAGGGATGTTGGTGAACTGGATTTAGAGAATAGAATTTGGAGAACTCAGCAATGGGGATGATAGTCTCAATTATTGCTTTAGATGCTGTATCCCATCAACCGCTTTCTTGATAGATTGAAATAGTGTCCCTGATCTGTCAAGGGCCGTGTATTTCTGTGCTTGTGAACCAAGTTATGTACTGATGCTATCCTAGTCAGAATTTTAGAATAAGTGTTTTGAAAGTGAAAGCATTTTCTTATTTATCTTGAAAGCATTTTGGTGGGTGTTTTTAGGGCTGATATTCCTAGGCATGGAGTGCACTTCTATTTCAAATATGGTTACTGTTTTAGTTATGCTGTTTTGGAGAATGATTTGCTTGACTTGCTTCCCTAATTTGTAACTATGTTCTTGTTTCTTTTTAATAACTGAATTTGGTTATTTTCTTATTTATGCAGTTTTTGAGAATGGCTTGCTCCCCAAATTTGTAATTACATGATCATTATTTTTTTAATAATGTTTCTTGTGTTATCTTAAAAAATAAAAAATAAAAGTGTTCATTCTGTTCTTGAGAATGGCTTGCTCTCAATTTTGTAATTATATGATTACTTTTTTTTTAATAATGTTTCTTATGTTATCTAAAATGAAAAGAAAAACTGACAGCAGCTTGCACAAGTGAAACCACTTGATACTTGTGCAACAAAATGAACGTTTTCATCTGTTGCTTTGGGTGGGAGATCATCTTGTGAAATTGATCGATTACCCACTCCAACTATGCTTGTGTGTTTCCTTTTCTTTTGATGGAAGAGGGTGCATGCATCTGTGTGTGCTTTGTGTGTGGCATGCCTGTTTCATGTGTATTTTTGAGTATGTTATACAACTTTCCTTGAATGAGGCAAGGGATCTAGATATCAGTTTGTAAATGAGTGTAATTTGTTTTTGTGCAGGCCCCAGGTAACCATAGCTACAGCAATAATATTCTGTCATAGATTCTTCATTCGCCAATCACATGCAAAGAATGACAGAAGGGTGAGTCATTGATGTTTAAACAAACATTGCTTTTGCTTTCAAAGCTATTTAAATGGTTATTACTTGCATCAAATCAATCACTGAATCTGATATTTTTGTACCTCTTTATGAATGGTATGTGATGCATCTTATGTGTCTTTACAGAATTTTAAAAGAAATAGATTTAGGTTATAGAGATTCATAAAATAGTGCCATAGAGAATATCTTTTGAAATGGAAGCTGGTCACTGGAAAATTGTTGGTAAGACTTTAGGTGGTATTGTACAACATGTCCATGAGTGGTAGATGTGGACCTATGGAGGCTTGCAAATGATCTTTTGGATGCTCATTTAGGTCATAAAATAATTAAAGAAAAAAAAGATCAATCCAGTTTAAGCAAAGTGACAGAAAAAAGAAGATTAGATGGGGTGAATTGAAATTAATATCGATTTGTTCTCATGGCTAGTCACTTTTTTTTGGCTTTGCAGACCATAGCAACTGTGTGTATGTTCCTTGCTGGGAAAGTGGAAGAGACTCCTCGACCACTAAAGGATGTTATTCTGGTTTCATACGAGATAATGCACAAAAAAGATCCTGCTGCTACCCAGAGGATCAAACAAAAGGTTTTCTTTATGTTAATTGTGTTTGACTGGCTTATTTGTAGTGTGTGACATCCTGATGCTTGCCAAGCTGTCTTGTTATTGCCATTCTTCTTCCTCCAATTACCATCTCTCTTCTCAGCATTTTCTGCTCACACACCCTCAGTTGCTGCTGCCATCTCTCTCGCTCACTCTCTTTCTACAGAACAAGATTTTTCACCCCTCTAATCCTACTTCATGCCTTATATAAAAATAATCAAGCATGGTTGCTAGTGACAAATAGCTTTGACATTATAGTTCACATATGAAAGACTATGTGGGTTTTCAAGTATGACACCTGGTGAATGATACTGCCAAAGTACTAAGAATTACTTGGCAGAAATTGCTTAGCAAGTGTCGGACAGATCATTTTCACTTTTGCAGAATTTACCACCATGCGTCCCTTGAATTATAAACCTTGCTCAGAATGCTCTTTTTTCACCTGCTGAGCTTTGGTAAATAATTCCCCTGATACCTTGGATTCTCCTTAACATTTTCCTTTTCTGTTACTGTAACTATGGAGCTTCTAAAGTTCACTCACTCATTGATCCATGTTTATCATGCAGGAAGTATATGAGCAACAGAAAGAGCTTATTTTACTTGGGGAGAGGGTTGTACTTGCCACTTTGGGTTTTGACCTCAATGTTCATCACCCCTACAAACCACTAGTTGAAGCAATAAAGAAATTTAAGGTTGCACAAAATGCCCTTGCTCAAGTTGCGTGGAATTTTGTTAATGACGGGTATGCATCATGTCCTGTTTTTCGAGCCCTTATTAATTCTGTCCAGCGGTTTCTCCTCTTTCTTTTCTTCACACTCTAGAAAGCGCTTGCAGGCTGAGGACTTCACTCTGCCTGCAATTTAAAACCCATCACATTGCAGCAGGTGCCATTTTCCTTGCTGCCAAGTTCCTCAAAGTGAAGCTTCCATCGGATGGCGAGAAAGTCTGGTGGCAAGAATTTGATGTCACCCCGCGCCAATTGGAGGGTTGGTACCTCCCTTAACATTATTGTAAGACTCATATGGACTCAATTGGACAGTCTTCAAATAGCCTTGTGACACTACCAGTGCTGCACAATTGTAGCAGCACTTTGACCCATGATATTTTGCTAGAACTGACCCTGATGAGATTATTTTAGCTATGACCCTGATGAGATGATTTTAGGTATCTTTTTTATGCAACTACTATTGATGGCAACCAGAAAAGACTATGGGTTGGCTATGATCTTATGAGGTCAGAAGTTTGGGAGGGCTATGGACAGGCTACCCTTTTTCCAGCCACCAGTGCTGCTGGTGTTGATTGTCTGTCCTCTCGAGTCTTTTATTTAGTTAATATGCATTTTAGTTTTTTGTTGGCTCATTATGGATGTTTTGTTTGCAGAGGTTAGCAATCAGATGTTGGAGTTATATGAGCAAAACAGAGTGCCCCCATCACAGGGGAGTGAAGTAGAAGGAAGTGCTGGAGGTGGGTCAGGGCATCGACTGCCAGCTAAAACTCCAGCTGTGAGTGAGGACCATGTTTCAAAGCAAACATCGTCACAAGCAGCCTCTGAACCTCTATGTCAAGATGACAATGTGGCACTGCCAAGAAACGCCCATAATCAAAATAATGACAATGGGAGTGGAGAGACTGACAGTGTTATTACTGATCACAAAGTGGAGGTCGAAACTAGAGACCGTGAGCATGTCTCCCACAAGGAAATCACAAGAGAGGACCCCAATAAATCCAGGTATGGGGCAGAGCAACTAGGTGAAGAAGACCAAGAAAGAACTGCAGGGAGAAATGATGGCGCAGATGCTGGAGAGTGGAGGGATGATGCTGTATCTCATAAGTCCACCAGCTTGGGTGGTAGAAACTTGGATCTTCGAGAAGGCATAGTTGACCAGTCCCCTAAAGATGCTATTAAGATGATAGACAAGGACAAGCTGAAGGCAGCACTTGAGAAAAGGAAGAAATCTCGAGGGGAGACAATGCGGAAAAAGGATATCATGGATGAGGATGATCTTATTGAGAGGGAACTAGAAGATGGGGTTGAGTTGGCAGCTGAGGATGAGAAAATCAAACAAGAGAGAAGGCAGAGCTGGTCTAAAACTGAAAATCCAGATGATATTAACGATCATGCAGAAATTGGGGATGGCCATGTGATCATGAAAGGACAGTCAACACGTGGATTGGAAGCAGAATACGCAGAAGAAGGGGAAATGTTAGATGATGCTTCCCCCATACTGAATGACCGGAAAAGAAAAGGGAGCCCGGCTGAAAGGCAGTCAGATGGAAAGAGGAGGCATGATTACAACCGTGATACCATAGAAGATGGACACAAGATGGGGAAGAGTGGTTATGCGGAAAGGGAGCACAGAAGGCATCCACAAGACAATCATTTGTGAGGTAAATGTCAAGGCACTCTTTGTATTTCAGTTATGTGGTCAGCATGATCTTGGGA
Organism: Populus trichocarpa; assembly: GCF_000002775.5. Classification (NCBI taxonomy): domain Eukaryota; kingdom Viridiplantae; phylum Streptophyta; class Magnoliopsida; order Malpighiales; family Salicaceae; genus Populus; species Populus trichocarpa. The sequence continues at coordinate 6,471,930 of NC_037285.2, read as the reverse complement.
CTCTTGAGACTATGCCTGAACACTACGTATTAGTTTGATTTTGGATTGCCTGTATGGCATGCTTCATTGTAATACATGATAATGGATGGGATGCTTTAAATTTAAAAAACAACAAAAGGAAAGAAAATGAAAGCAGTCGTTATATTCACATGTGCTATGCCGATGTTTAGACTGTAACTGTTGTTTTCTGCTTGATATCATTCTGAGTTTATTGATTGATCTACTTGTATTCACTTGCATGGCTTCGATACATCACTCCACCAGTCCAAATCACAATCCAGTTGTAAATCACGAGCTATTGGTTTATGAATTCAAGTCATGTTTCAATACTTGGGTTTTGAATTGATGGTTTTGTGAATTTTTTTAATATGGAAGTGTCTGAGCCTTTCTTACTCCAATGAGATGAGATTCTAAATCCCTTCTTATCCCTTTTTGGGTTTTAATTTCTTGAAGCCAGAGTTTCCATCGTTGTTCTTGATCAATGTGGGAAAAGCTTTGCAGTTTATATGTATTGGATTGACCATCGTTGCACTAGAAAACTATGTTTTGATTATTTAGAAGAAATGTATTATTTTCATCGATATTGTTTTTTCTAGTTCACGTGTAAAATTTTGTGAGAACAATTTTTTATTTATCTATTAACAACTTAATTGATTGAATAAAAAGAAACAATACTCAGAAAAAATGTAAAAAACTATAACAATTTGAAATAAAAAAGTGTATTTTTAATAAAAGAGTAAATTTTCTCATTTACGCACTTCTTTTTTTAATTCTTTTGAAGAAAATTATGATTTGAAAATAAGTTTGAATTAAAAAATTATGAATCAATCATCTCCTCAAACAAGAATTGATTTTAGAAAATAGCAATAATAAATTTTTAAAAATTATACAAAATGAATACATTATTTAAGAATCATGCATATTAAGTTAATACATTATTATCAATAAAGCAATGAATAATATTATTATAAAAAAATCCTAATTTTTTTCAGAAACAATGAGATTTTTTCCTATGAGGAGCATTTTTTTGAATAAAAGACTAACAATTAAAATAAGGGTTTATCAGAATTCTCAATAATTTCAAATAAGTAAAAAAATATATTTCTTTAATCTAATCTCATTTTCTTGTTAATATATCTCTTTATTGTAGGCATTGTTTTTTAAATAAAAATCTATCATGATCTCAGAAGTAGTTTTTTTTTAATATTAAAATAACATCTTAATATTTTGTATGTGATTGAAGAAAAACAATTTAACAAATGTGATAGAATCATATAAAAATATATAAAAAATTTTATTTTCATTAAATATTCATGAGAATTTTGTTTTTTGCTCTAATACATCATAATTGAAAAGAAAATTATTTACATTCCCATAAATAACCTATAATATTATTTAACAATAATGGAAAATTGAATAATAATTAAATTATCATGTATTTTACAGTGCATTTCAATTAAAATTAAAAGAAAATAAAGAAAATAACTAGTGCCTGGGTTAGCCCAACAAAAAAAAGTCTCAACATGTCTGGGCAATGCATGCTGGTTGTCCACCCTTTTTTTTTTATTCCTGAAAACAAGTCATACATAGGATTAAATTTTTTTACTCTAAAAATTATTTTAGCTTATTTTCATTTTAAAAAATTAAATAATATTCAACTGATTAAAATAAATCAATTTCTTAACTCAAAATACCCTTAAATCAATTCAATAATACAAAATTAAATTAGAAAAATAACTTTCTCAACCTCGAATTACTTTTTTCCGGGGATATAAAAGTTAAAAAACACCGCAATGTCACTTCTTTCATTAAAAGAAAAATATTGACATCAAATTCAATTTTTTTATTAATTCTTATTAACCGAATCACTTTACCCTCTTTATTATCTTTCAGCGGCTCTCTTGCTCTCCTCGTAAGATTTAGGGATTGAAATGCAAAATAAATAAAATGTAGTATTGAAATGTAAAAAATTTAATAAACATGGACCAAAAATGAGAAAAGAAGAAACATCTGGGACCAAAATTTTAAAAAAACGCCTCATGAAAAGTTTAAGAAAATAAAAGGAGGTTGCTTTTTTGCTTCAATGTTAAATTTAATCCCTTTAATTTCTATTTTTTTTATAAGCAATCAAATTGAATTTTATTTTACAAAATTGACCATCAACTCAACTGAACATCAGGATTTTTTTTACACCATAAAAACCAAGCAGATAAGCAAATCAAAACCAGAAAAGAAAATATTTCAAGGAAAAACACTGTTGGAATCCATCCTCTTTTTTTTTTTTTTTTTTGTGATAGTGTTTTCACCACAGCAATTAGCTTTCTTCTAATTATTGACGGAGTAACAATTTATGAATTTAACCATGACTGGAAATTTGAGGGTTGAATTCGAACTTGTCTTTATCAGTCGATGATATGAAACAAGAGAATGTCGTCTTATCAGCAGCACATATGGATCGGTAAAAGAGAGTTCATGGTAAGCCCACGAACACAGTAGCCATTAATTTTAAGCTGATCTCTTATCCAAAAGCTATGGAGAGATAGCCAGAGAATCTGAAACCCACAACAAAACACCCCTAACCAATGGCAACTGTCCACCTCAGCTTCCACACTCTTTTCACCTTATCCCCGTTACCACCACTAATTCCTCCTTCCAAGAATCTAAAAACCATCTCTCCACACTCTCCCTTCAATCCTCCTTCCTTGTTTCAACTATCTTTTCTTTCCGATTTAACACTAGATTGTAAGAAAGGAAGGAAAAAAACCCTAAGGCAAAAATGTCTCTTACTATACCAAGCAACCTCTCCATGTTGAAGCCAAAACTTGGGGTCTCTCAAATGACCCCAATAAAACCAAGATCCATGATTGTATGTTCAGCGTCACAAACACCATCAACACAAGAGAAATCATCATCACCACTCCAAGCATTCTCTGCTGCACTTGCACTCTCTTCCATCCTCTTATCAGCCCCGCTTCCTGCTGTTGCTGATATCTCTGGCCTAACCCCATGCAAAGATTCCAAACAATTTGCCAAGCGTGAGAAACAGCAGATTAAAAAGCTAGAATCTTCTCTAAAACTTTATTCACCAGATAGTGCACCTGCTTTGGCTATCAAAGCTACTGTCGAGAAGACAAAAAGAAGGTTTGACAACTATGGGAAGCAAGGGTTGCTATGTGGCTCAGATGGGCTACCTCACTTGATTGTGAGTGGTGACCAAAGGCACTGGGGTGAGTTTATCACACCAGGGATTTTGTTCTTGTACATTGCTGGATGGATTGGATGGGTTGGTAGGAGTTACTTGATTGCTATAAGTGACGAGAAGAAGCCAGCAATGAAGGAGATCATTATTGACGTGCCTTTGGCTACTGGTTTGATCTTTAGAGGTTTTTCTTGGCCTGTTGCTGCCTACAGAGAGTTTGTCAACGGTGATCTTGTTGTCAAGGATGTTTAGATCACCGCCCAGGTTTGTCTCTTTTTTCTACAGTTTGTGTACTTTTTTTAGATCATTCATGCTTTATTCACTTAGAAATCAGATATATATGGATGGAGAATCTTCCATAAACATAAATTATATAATTAAATTATAACCAAATACCATATTTCTAGTAGAATTTCCATTTACTTCCATAGGCAGGTCCAAATTGTAAGTATAGTTAAGAGTATGAGGTCTATTTAGAACTGGTGCGGGGATTTTGTTCCCATTTTATTCATACTATTCAATGAACTAGTTTTTTTTTTTTGTGTGCGTGTGTGTGTGTGTGGCATTTTGGACTGTTTCATTAGTGATTGGTGGTGGGATTAATTAATGGGCCAAAAATTAAACTAAAAACTATGTGCTTATTTAATTTGGTTCTTCGATGCTAATGCCAATGTTGATTTTGTTTTTATCACTACTACTACTACTTTGGTACAGATATATTTGAGGGTCTGGCTAAGGAAAGGAGTGCAGGAGTGGTGCATTGCTTGGGATCGTGTGTTGACGAGGATGGGGAGGTTTCTTGTGTTTTATTTCTGAACATTTACTTGTATGTATCGAATGCTTATGTTGGACACTGCGAAAATCTCAAGACAATGTTTTTTTTTCTTGTGTGGTAAGAAGTTGACTAATTTATCAAAACTTATTTTCTATAATACTATTAAACATTAAAAAACAAAAATCTATTTTTTAAAAGAAAATTGCTTTACAGCAACCCAAAAATCACCGAGCAATGCGCCATGCCATTCATGCTCCAGCGAGGACAAAAAAAACATAGAGAGTAGACTAGCTGACTTGCTTACTATCACTTGCAGCTTTTCCTAGAAAAAGAAACTTGCTCTGGAGTAAAGTAATTGATCTATTTGGTGACATTTAGGATTGTTGCTAGAAATAATCAGGATCGAAGGCTGCTGTTATAAACATTTCACTCTTAAAGTTTCTCTGACATACTTGTAAAGACTGGAGGAAGAAGATGAAATACACCGACCTCAAAGTTTGATAAACACGCTTAACGGGCTTATACTTGATAGTAAATTTGGATAATGGGTGCCCATGACTTCCTTCTATGGAGGCAAAAACTTGAAGTTTGACAGTCTTTTCATTGGGCCAAATTATAGGTAAGTTTTCTGCTAGCATTTCAAGCCCATTCCTTGCTTTTTGTAGCTTCAGCAACTAAAACTAATCATCATGGGTATGTTTTCCTACTAAATTAGCATGAATTACTCGCAGATTAAAAGGAAAAAGAATAAAAAAATCAGGATTTGTGCAAATCACAAACAGTTGATCTGGCATGCAAGTCTATATCAGTAGATGCTTGTGTCCGTTACTAATTCTTCACGTATCTTATAATAGACTTTCCAACCTCTCGATTCCAGTCCCATCGATGGAAAGTTGGGGATAGATGTGTACAAATATGAGCATCTGATATTCTTATAAAAACACAATATACAAAATCATTAAAGAATCTGTACATTATCAACCAAAGTGAAAACATTGCACCATGACTAAAAACAAAAGAGGGAAAACCAAAGTCAATATATTACTTAGCTTATATGGAAAATCCATCCAATGTTTACCCATAAAGTCCACAATCAACCAGTATATAACTAATTACTATAGTGTTAAATTAGTTAATCTAAAAACAAAGTATCTAAATAAATTTACGTTGAGACAATCACTACTACCATTATCACTGCCACCATTACTACTATAATTACTGCCACCATTACCATCACCACCGCTATTTTGTGCTATACCCCTTTACCCATATGGATACATAACGAAGATACCAAAATTAAAAAAAAATATATATATATATATATATATATATATATATATATATATATATATATATATATGTAGATTGAAAACATTGGAGACAGAATCAACCTAGATATAGTAGTAGTAAGGGTAGGCATGGCATAAAAAGGTAGCATGCATATCCTAGCATGACCACATTGACTCTCCCAAGCTGGTGTGATCCACCATATCCATGTCGAACATCGGCTTCATTTGGGACCCCATGAGCCTAGAAGATGGTGACCCACTATTACTCGGGCTAGCAGGACTTAGCCCGTGGTTTGATAGTGTTGCTGTCTGCCTCACTCGCAGGTGCACCACCTCTGCCTGAGCCAGTGCCAACTGGGTCTGAAGTGCATCAATTTGTTGCTGTAGAGATGATATAGCACCCACGCACCCATACACTGGATCACGCACCCTGGCATTAGCTTCATACACCATGCTGCTAACCGCATCTCCTCGCTGATGCACCGGTAGTTCCTGATAAACACAAGGGACCATTTTATTTCTTCAATTTTACGGTATTTCCAAGTGTTGAATTTCAAACTCGAAGGATCCTACACACACCTAATACACCTATCTTATCTTTAATTGAAATAATAACTATTTCTATTAATAAAATTGAAAATTTATGTTGGCCATGTGCACATGATATCATGATTACATAAAGCATGAGTCATTTATGCTGATGTGTGTACAGAGATCAAGTATAATTATACTTAGTTTTCTTGCATGATTTTTCATTTGGTCAATTGCAAGGTGCTAGTGTGCTACATTCTTCTCTTTTGGGGTGCCTGTCTCTATCAGTTTTTTATTGGAATTACAAGCTTCCTTCGTCCACCGAATTTTTTTTTTTACACATAAAACAAAAAATCTTTTCCCTGATAAAAAAAAAATCAAGCTCTTTTTAGAAAATGGCATCAGTGTCCCTCTCGTTAGAGATGACGACAAGTCTGTAAGCGTTTTATGATCTAGGGGGTCATTTTTTTTAAAAAAAGTCCAGCTTCTATCTTGTCATCCCTAAATTATTAAAATTATTGAGTGCAATTTACAAATCAACAACTTCACGTGATTTCTTATTATTTTTTTAACAAAACAGCCCTTGATTGGTAAAAAATAAAATAAAATATATCACATGGCCAGCAACTACTAGTAGAAAGCAAAACCACCCATAACATATATTTTTTACAAGAATATTTGTCTGCACTCCCATCTTAACCCCAGTAGTTAGATTAATAATTTGAGAGAAGGAAAGAGGCCCTTGTCTCTATCCCATCGAATGATGAAGAATCAGGAGGTTAAACTCATCTATCATGTAGATGGAATATTGATGTTAATTATTTGTTAAACACGCTTTATTTCGTATATGGATTGAAAAAAAAGCATCTCCCCATCACTCTAAAACGTCTTTCTTCGAATTATACGAACTGACCCAAAGATTTCACAAGTATTTTTTGTACACACATGTAAAATCAACTGAAGACCATCAAAATGGGCATCAAATTAAGGAAGCAATTATAACTTCAGAAGAAAATTATTACCCCCAAATCATGTAAAAATGACTTCAAATGAATTATAGTTCAAAAGTTTAGCTTTAAGTTCAATCAAAGTAGAAAGAAGTCATTTTGTCTGCCCATGAAGTTGCTCCCAATCATACCCTTAAGTTCGTTTTCTGCAAGATGAAGGCTTAAAAGTGTTATAAAGACTAAGGAGTGTAGCTAGATAGGAACCGACCTGTAACATCTTGTTGACATTACTAGCACCAAAAACCTTGTGCACATTAGCAAACTTCTGGGGCTCATCTGCTGGAAAATAAGGGGCAAACACGCAATCTTGGGCGCACCTTCTCCTTAGAAGCTTGCATGCTGCACATGGTGCGGGTGCACCTTGTTTCCTGCCACCCTCCTTCATAGTGCCAAATGTCCGTTCTAGGCTAACACTAAACCCAACAATCTCTACTGTGGTGAGCAAACTGCCCTTCAATTTATACGGTGCTTTGCCCTTAGAGAAAGGACAGGGAGGTCTAGCTAGAGATGGTTAAAAAGACAAGGATATGTATGGCTATAGTGTAGAAGAGGGAGGAGCACAGAAAAGTGGGAAATAGTATTGCTAGGGAAAAGAGAGCAGGCAGGCATGAAGAGGGGGGGGTAGTGGTGATTATATAAGCAGAATCAGTACATCTGATACGGGCCCCACAAAAGGAAACCTCATAGATTTTGGTCGACAAAAAACATCTCTTGTAATGTGACATCTTTTAGCGCTATTTTTTTTTTGTTAATTTTATAATAATTTCACACACAAAGATGACGAAAACGCCGTTTATTTAATATTTTATTTTTAAAAAAATAATTTTTTAAATTATTTTATCTACTGATATTAAAAATAAATTTTAAAAAATAAAAAAATATTATTTTAATACATTTATAAAATAAAATCACTCTAAAACATAACTTCTACTATATTTTTAAAAAATCGCAAATACTAAATCCGTGGTCTTTAAACTATTATCATCTATTGATTTATTTATAATTCTCTCTCTATTTTTTAAGAATTCAAATCCTAAAAGATATAAAAAAAATCCATTTACCATCTAATTAAAATTAAAATAAAGCTTTATAGTGCCAAATTTTAAGGCACCAATTTAATGATAGCGTAAATATTAGATGAATGATAATAAGGAAGGCATGATTTTGCTGGGGATTTTGCTATGTTAAAGATGTGTAATGATGTTCTTTTGGTCGGCCCTTCCACGTATTTGAATAGACTCATGAATCACAATGATGCAGCTAGCCAATGGTGTTTTTTTTCTTCTTCTTTTTTCCCATTAAAGTACTATTGGCCTTTGGACTCTGTACGGGAGCCTCATCTTACTTTCTTAACTTTAAAAAGTTACAAGAGATACCAAAAAAAAAAAAAGAAAAAAAAAGAAGACTCGGTACAGTTCAAGAAAAAAAAACCTCATTACAGTGTATTACTATTTGCAAATTTGATTTTAAATTGCTATAAAATATAAATTTTTATCAGGAAGACATTTATTCACGCTAGTGCATTACTATTATGATTGATGTATACATCAAGTAGTTAAAGACTAGGGTGTTGTTATGCGCTATGCGCCGTGCCGTAGACCAGACTAATTTTTTTAATAAAAAATAATTAGATATCATAAGTATGTTTTAAAAAAGTAAAAAATATTCACGATTAGAGTTATAAACCCGACTAAATCAAATAAATTGATAATATTTAGATGTCAATCTAAGTTAGCATGCCAAATCTTCAACTCAGGTCATGAGATTGCAATAACCTAATAGAAAGCAAATCGAAAAAAAAATAACAAAGCACAATCCCCAAAGTATCCAATATAGAATGATGAAATTAAAAAAATTTACAAAAAAGATAAAAAAAATTTAGCAAACCTGCCTTGAACCGGAACATGTAAATAGAATAACCCAATACAAAGCAAAACATGAAAAATTACATAGCACAATTGTAAAACCATGCTTTAGGTCATACGATTGAGATAACAAAAAGAAAAATTGAAGAAAATTATGAAGCTCAATTTTTTTTTAAAAAAACCAATGAGACCGAATGTTAAAAATAAAATTAATGTTAAAAAACATGAAAAAGACTAATGTCAACCCAAGTTAAATTTCTAACCTTGTGACTCAGGTCATGAGATCGGGATTACTCCATTGAGAAAAACCACAAAGTCCAATTCTCAACTAACCAAATGCCAAATGATGAAATTAAAAAAAAATCTATTTTACAAAAGAATAAGAACTAAATCTAAAATAAAAATAAATTAAGAGGACAACTTACAATTCTTGATTGGAGGATGAAGTTAAAAATAAAATCCAGTTTTATAAAAGGATAAAAAAAATAGCAATCAAAATAATAAGGATCAAATCTAAAAACAATAAGAGGACAACTTAAAATTTTGGATTGAAGGATTAAATCAAAAATAAAATAAAATTTTACTGGACAAATTGAAAAGTATGAAGATTAAATTTGAAATCAAAACAAAATCAGAGGACAACTTAAAAACAAAATCAGAGGACAACTTACATTTTCTTATAGACAATATGAGAATTCCAAGGAAAGTAGAGAGGAATGAGGGAAATAAAAAAGAAACAACCGCCGAAGCCATAATGTCACTCGTTACGATACACGTGTCGCCACAAATAGAAGTGGATGTCGAGGTGCTTCCAATGCAACGACGATAGGTGGTGTTTGGACACTGAAGAAAACCGCATACACTGCCACAAACTTGCAACTTCTCTCACCTAATGACACGTGTAGTGCATTCACCAGCCAATTTTGACCCGTCCATAACTGTAATTCCTCATATTTGTTTTAGTTTCAATTCTTGTCCATTGAAACCTAATTGTTCTAAATAAGTCGAATGATGTTTTATTTAGCAAAAAATGAGCTTCAATCGAATATTATGAGATCCATGTATAAAAACAACTAAAATAAATTACTAAGCAAAATCCCAAATAAAACCAATGGAAGAGATCAAATTGAAAAACAAAAAACACTGAGGGACCAAAATTAAAAAAGTTACATGAAGTTCCCCTTGACCATGCAAATCAGTCCTTGATGTTGCAAAAAAAAAAAAAATTGAACATTTCTTTAAGATTCAAATTTGATCATCGAGGCACTAATTATTTTAAATCAATGAAATTGAATTTTGTTTCAAAAAATTTCTTGCTGCTGTGTTTAGTCATACAAAATTATTTTAACTTTGATTCCTTGCAGCGTTTCCTTGCACTAAACATATATTTTTTAAAATTAGAAATATAATTCAAAACTCTATAGAAAGTGGGGAATGCACTAATATAAGTTGCTAAACTTCAGGAATGATATGAAATATTTTGAATTTTTTTTACAGTTCTAGTAATAATTTCTCAGGGACTAAGATGATATTATGCATATAATTAAGAAACTAAAGTGGTTTTTTTTGAAAAGTTGTGGAGCCATGGCCCTTCAATCCAAGCTTACGCGCCGCCTCTGCACCTAAATCTGACCAAATGTTTTAAAAATCTAGTCAAGGCTCAGAACTAGTTTTTTATTTTTTATTTTTTATTAAATCCAAGCACCACTTAAGTTATTGAACTACATGATTTTATCTCGATAAAAAATTTACTCAATACTTTCAAAGACAATGGAGAAAATAAAGGCACATATTTTTCTTGCTTTATTGGCTAAAAACTAGTATCAGTCATGCAAGAGTTCGGCATGCTAAAAAAATGCTAGCCGGAATATCATCTTTTTTTTTTTAATTAATGTGGATGTTCGGGTTAGTTTGCGTGTATCTCGACTAATCTCATGGGCCTTACAATTAACGATCATATAAGCCTCCAGTGATCATCATATTAGCAACCACAAGACTCGAACTTAAGACTACAAGAAAAGCAAACCTTTTGATCTCAAACTCTTATCATTGGACTACCTATTAAATGATTAGTTGGAATACCATTCTTATTATAGCACGAGTAGTGTAATAAATAAAGTAATACAATGTATGTGTTGGGATTCTAGCTTTTAAATTCCACGCCTTTATTTTTGATCTTTGAGTGATGCAGCATTTTATGAAGTGTAAAATAGTGTGAACTTATAGACTAATTAAGAGAAAGAACTTGCTTTAAAATGGACTAGGTGCACTGCCTATAAGTATCTCCTTTTTATTTTCCATGGCTATTGTGATGACTTTGGTATAGTCAACATATAGGATTTATATAAAAGGGAGATGGAATTGATTTAGAGAGTGTTTGAAATCATGGTAAATGTTTTTTTAAAAGTATTTTTTGTTTAAAAATATATTAAAATATTTTTTTAATATTTTAATGTATTAATTAATTTAAAACAAAAAAAATTCAAAAATTAACGAAATGATGGAGCAACCACCATGCCAAACAAGAACTTACTTGGAAAATAAAAAGCATCTTGATCATTTGTCTTGCATTAATTAAAAAGAAAAAACCTTGAAGATTCTTATAAAGTTTATAATGTAATGAAAAAAATCAAAATATAGAAAAGAAGATAGTGATTGAAAGCACTCTTGTTAGAAAAGTTGATCAAATAGGGTGGTTTTTTCCAAGCTAGGAAATATTCAATGTAAACAATTTTTTAGGACATTATACTGATTACATTCCAAATATATATTGTTTTTTTTTAAACAAATAAATCGTGTAATGACATAAAATTTGAGTTTGATTAGTGAGGATAGGAAAAAAAGGATAATAAAAAAATATAGAGCAAAAAGTAACATGGATAAATGACGTAGATCAAACGCAACACAAAAAAGATAGGAATAATACAAAACTCTAATTTAATTTTTTTTTTATTAAATATTTTCTATTTAATTAGTTCTTTAAAATACAAGCTAAACAACTCTATTTATACCAGTAAAAACTTCATAAACAAATCTAAAATATATATATATATATACCAAATATAAAAAAAATCCTAAACAAACTAGAAAAAATATTATAAATCCTAAACAATAACTTCTAGGCCTTATTAGAAGACCTTTCTAATCTCTTATTGTTATGAAAAATTAAATTTATAGGAAATAGAACCTCTAAAATTTTTGAACAAAATCTTAGTCCAATCCAACGACTAGATTAAGAGTTATACACAATAACATAAAGCTGCATGTTAAAGAAAAATCTCACACATCAATCTCACCAGGCTGGAAAGAACTTGTCCTCAAGTTCAAATTGCTCTTTTTTCAATATCATGGATGTCAAATCAAGACTTTTCAACCCCTTTTATTTATTCTCTTCAACTATATAATAATTCTAAATATCAATTTCAGTTTTTTTTTATTAATTTTAAAATTTGTATAAAAAACAACAATTCATGAATTATTTCTTTTCCATTGACTTCTAAAGTAATGAATTCCAAACTTCAAACTTGCTTTACTAATATTTTTGTATCCACATAACCCTTGAACACACCTATCTTTGTGATAACATTAACCTTGTAATCAAAAGGATCAATATAGTTTAAATTAACAATTTTCTTTTCTTGACACCTTCCATGTTTTCTTTGCATTGAACTTTTATTTTATTAACAAGTATACAATAAATAATATCATCACTACTATTACTATTATTGTTTGTGATATCGTTATTAACATAATCACCATCAAAATAAACATCATAAATTGATAGAGAATATCGATCCACATCAATCTTACAATAAAAGAGATAACCAAAATCTCTATGATACTCATCCCAATTAAGAAGCTTCCTCCTCTACTCATGCTTCTAAAACAAGTTTTCAAAACTAGCTATGAATTTGTGATCACTTTTATCATGAATACTCTGCCTCTTCACCTCCTCTAACTGACAGGTTAATTTTGCAACCTCTTTTTAATTTTGCAACCTATTTTTGCATGTCTTCTATTACCGGTTCTTGAATATTTCTCTCATGAGGAAACCTTCTTATCCCCTTTTACCTGAACGCATTCTGCTCTGCAACCTTTTTCAACCATAGTTATTTAGTAGCCCACAACAAATAAAATAATCTAAGATTGTAGCACAAAACAAGCAATAACCTAAGATTGTTGGACTTTGATACCTACTAACATAGACAGAAGTAGCACAAGAAAGACAGCAAGTACAGTAACATAAAATTGTATTGAATAGGGATCGCATATAAACCCTAATTCAATTTTTTGACTAGAAATTTTTTCTTTTATTAGTCTCCTGAAATACATGCTAAACAACCCCATTTACACTAGTAAAAAATTCCTACACAAATCTAGAAAAATAATAAAAGAGTTTTAAGCTAAATATGGAAAAATATTCTAAACAAACTAGGAAAAATATTGCAAATCCTAAATAATAACTTCTAGGACTTATTGAAAGATTTTTTTGATATCCGATGGCTACGAAATCTTAATCTTATAAAAAGCATGACTTCTAAAATTTTTGAGCAAAATTTCAGTTCAATCCAACGGTTAAATAAATAATTATGCCCAATAACATAAAGTTACGTGTTAAAGAAAAAATTTCCACATCAATTAAACATGTGGGCAAAGCTGTAAAGAGAAAGTATATCACCACTAATTTTATTTTTCTTCCCTCTAAAACAAAAAGAAAAAAGAAAAAAGAAAAAGAAAAAGAAAAAGAAAAAGAAAGACCATTGACCTTAGCTAATGTCATCAAACCGCGACCATCCTCCATGCTCAAATGCCATAAATATCCATGTTTTTTGAGTTTATCAGTAAAGTAAATGTATTACAGGGATAGTTTTTATACATTGTATTTCATAAATACTAGCCTTTGTGTCTGCATTTCACCGCGGGGCTAAACTATTTTTTGTGCAAAAAATGATGATGAGGTACTATATATGTGTTTTAAAAAAGAAAGAAAAATATGCGACTTGGATCATAGACTTGATTGGGTCGAATAAGCTGATTTTATTTGAATTAGAAAAAAAGAAAAGAAATAAAATAAATGGGTCAAATTTAAAAAGAAAAGTGATTAGGATAACCTGGGGGAAAAAATATTTTTTCAAAGGGAACAAACAATGTATCTCAATTCATAGTTTATTAAATACAAAAGAACAAAATGAGATGAAAAAAGGAAATAAAACAATCAGTCTCAATTAACTTGAGTTAACATGATAAATCTGTAACTCTGGTAATCAGTGTTGAGCCAATCTAGGATATCCTTCCAAATTCGTACCTCAGATCATGAGAATAAAATAAATACATAATAAGCCTTTTTTCTTACAAAAAAAAATGTGTTAACTTTTTAAATCTATGATCCAAGTCATTAGATCCAAAACACCATATTTGAAAAACCATGGAGTCTAATTCCTAATAAATCAAATATTGAAGAATAAAATTGAAAAAAAAATTATTTACACAAAAGGATCTTAATCAGTATTGTTCACATTGAAATCACATTAATATCTGTCCTAATTTTTATTTATTTATTTTAATGAAAACTGTCCTAACTTTCCATAGGTCTCAGAACATGGGTTCTTGCGTATAATGATTTATAACATAAACTAACAAACAAGCATAATAGATAAGAGAGAAAAATGCTTTCCAAATTTATGTAACCAATTCAAACCAGAATCATGTTACTATCATCAAATTTGAGTGATCCCTACGTGTTTGTTCTTTGATCTGTACAACCTATACTGCCCACATGCGTTCAAACAGTCGGCAGATTGTAACAGAGTTGATCTATCTAGCCATCTCCTGGCTAAACCTTCCAGTCTTGTTCAAATAATGAATCCTCCGACATGTGCTGGAGAGATTGTCTTGATGTCTTCTTGACACTTTGCATGAGACTACTGGTTAGAACGTTGTTTTCACTCTAGCCATTACACGTGGTTTGCCAACTAAAATACCATTGCACGTTAGGGCAAGATTAGATCCTGAAGTTGACCCCATTTTTGCTCCACCATGTATAGCAGCAGGCTCATTGAAGAAAACAAAAGAAATGAAATTTCCTCATGCGTCATTTTACAGTACGTAGGGACCATTAATTCAAGCTCTAAAATACTGACTAAAGAACGATTTCGGTTGACAGCATCATATGAGCATATTCTCCACTTTATTTTTTAATTTCTTTTTGTATGATGAAGAGCATTTTGGTCCCAATAAACCTCTCAAAGTCTCATCACAAGTTCTAGCATGCACCTAACACTAAGCTGCTCGATCCTTTGAGGTTTTAATGACTTGGATATATATCCCAGTTAGAGTTAGCGTTCACTTTACTTGTCGGTGCCAATTATCAAATAGTTCATAAAATCATTTGATATTGTTCTTAAAAAACCCACAAAATCAAACTTTTACTTTCATCCATTATTAAAAATTAATAAATACAAATAAAAATATTGATAAAAAAATTCCGTCAGTAAATTGCAATAACCTTTGCCGACATAATTTAATTTCTATCTATATATTCATCAATAAACACCGACAAAAAAATTAGTTGGTATATACCGAAAAAATGAAAAAAAATATTATAATGAAATTCAAAAAGTCAAATTGCATGGCCATATCACATGAAAAAAGTAATCATTATTATTATTATTTTCAAAAATCATAGAAGAAAGCATATTGCAGACGTTGGAAATATAATTGAATTCACCTTGTAAGTGTCATAACCATATTTTATTGACTCTCTTTATCCAAGTAATGACATTGTATGAATCAAATTTCACAACTCAGTCTTTAATTAAAAAGTATAACAACAATCAATAATCAAATGAAATGCCTTTTGAATTGCCAATACCTCAACTTCATTAGATTTTTTTTATCATCATCGAGCAAGTAGGTGCGTCAATTAAGTTTATGATATGAGTATCATTATTAAGTCAGTAGCTTATTTAGAAAGCAGGCGTGTCAACTTGATCAATATAACCACAACCAGAATTTTAAGATTTATCGATGTAATTTTTTGTTGGTATCTATACTCATAATTTATCGGTATGAATTTTATCGATGGGCTCGCAGATAAAAATAATTCGTTCAAAAAACTCTCGTTGGTGATTTATGGTCTGTCAGTGATAATTTTACCGATGAATTTATTAACGGCAAAAGCGCTCTAATTTTTTTTTTTACCTGGTTCATTTCATCAATATTTTCATCAATGAATATAACATATCAACAAAAGAAAAATCATATGTCATTCCATCGGGTGAATTTTTTTTCCCATCGGTATTTCCTTCGATGAATTTGACATATAACCGTTAAACAGACCGTCTGTTTTCGTCAGTGAGTAAATAATGACAGTGATATTTACAGCAATTCTTTTCCAACTATATGGAATATACCAATGAATGAAGTCTATCGTTAACCCTGTCAGTAATAATTTAAAAATATTTTTTTCTTAAAAAATCTATTAAAAAAATAAACTAAATTAATATAAACATCAAATATTTATTACAAATTTAAACATTTATATATTCAAATACAATTAATCTAGAATAAAGGCGCTAAAGGAGTAGGAGGAGGAGGAGATAGGTCTTTGCCGGGATCGTAGGACGAATAAGAGGGATCATATGTACCACCCATCTGTGATCTCATCTTTATTACCAATCGGTGGAGTTCAACCATCTCAGCACTGAGTCATTCATAATCAGCAACAAAATGGGTCGTCTGGGCTTGAACTTATTAGTCTAAAATCACCTTGAACTCTAGAGCTTGAGTGCTCGAAACCAATTGTGAGCATCCAATGGTTGAAATATTGTGGTCCTTCGCAAGTTTTCGGCCGTAGTGTTAGAGATACTGTACATCTAATTTCTATCGAGTCTACTGGATGGTCTTGCCCTCAATCACAAATCCGGATCAAGATCTGGATGGATTGAAGGAACGTCACAGTATCTCTCCTTCAACCGGGTGTTATATGTATCTTGAAAATTTTTTTTAGAAAATCATACATTCATACAACAAATTTTTATGGGAAAAAGCTATCAAACAAGTAAACACCCAAATAAAATGCATATACTACAAAAATATGTAATAAAAATTAACATTTTATAATTGAGTTCAAATAAAAAAATTGGGCAGTTTTGCTTACTTGAAGCGGAGAATCCTTAATAAAATTTGAATCAGAACAGGGATGCTGACAAACTGAGTGTTGGGATGACGGAATTGGTAGTGAGGGGTTGATTTTTGACAAAATAAAGGGGTTGTGTTGTTTGATGCACAGAGAAATGGAGAAAGAAGAAGAAATAGGGAGGGAGAGAGAAGGGTCACTTGCCAGGTCATAAATTAAATATTACAGACAGATTTACCGACGGATTTTAATCTGTCAATAATTCTGTCTGTAAAAACGACATGTTATTGTACCTTTTGTCTCTCTTTTTTTTATATTCTTTCTTTTATTATTGTAATTCTTTTAGTATTTACTGAAAGAATATTTATATCAGTGTTTTCCGATGAATATTACAAGGACATATTCAATCGGAAAAATTCACCGTAATTTATCGAAAATATTATTTTAATGTGTACATTTATGTTTGCCAGTTTTCTGGTAACAAACAACTTAGTTGGCTTTAGCGTCATAAATACAAGACACCATGGAATATTAGTACATTTGACAAGTATCTCCAAGTCTAGTAGCCATTAGCATTAGGAAAGCCTTGCTATAATACCCAACCTTAATCAAATATATTTATCCATGCAGAAGTAGCCCATGCTTAACAATTCCCAACAAGCATAATAATAAATAACAAAGGAAATATTCATTGTGTCGGAAATTGTATTCCTCTCTTTCAAATAACTTATCATACACATACATACATACATATATATATACACATACATACATATATATATACACATACATATATATATATATATATATATATATATATATATATATATATATATATATATAAATGATTTGGCAAGTAGATTAATTTAGCTTAGGACGATTTATAATTAATTCGAGGCATTATATTGTTAGCCAAAAATGAATATTAGTAAGTGTAGCTCAAAATCGAGCGATATGATCATTAAAGAGAAAACTGTTGTGTATTAAGTAAGTAAATTGAGATTTAAAAGCAATGATTACTAAACTTGTAGATCAATATATGATTAATTAAATGAAGAAGTTACTTTAGCTTTAGCCAGCGCATGCAAATTTCATGTCCTTTTACAATGACAAGAAAGAGATTAAAAACATCAAAATGGTCCAATTAAATCCAATTTTTATAAAAATAACCATATGTGGTGGGTAAATCAATCTTAGGTGGCCCCCGTTAAACTAACTCATAATGAAGTTCTCAATGGCAAAATCTTTTGAGTTAATGGATACAATAATTGTATTTTAGTCAACTGTGGGGTTTCCTAGCATTTGGTCAATGAATATGCTTCAAGAACACACTAATTACATCTCCCACTAACCCTAATTAAAAACATAGTTGAGAATTTTGCAAAACGTCTTCGGATTACAAAAACCGTGTTTACTTTTATTGCTTTAGATAAAGATCACCAGGCACTCCTACGTCTGTTGCTCTGTTTTTTTGACGAAAACAAGTAATTTTACAGTGTTTAGAAAGTAACTGATAATATTATTAATAGTATTTTATTAGTTTTTTTTAATCTTTTTTAAAAAATAGATTCAACTAAAAAAATATTTTAAATAGAAATATTCTGAGTGGATCATGGGTTTTATCTTTTTTATTTTTTTTTATATATATTTTTTAACATGAGTTCAAGAAATAACTAATAATATATCACTAGTTATTCCTTGAAGATTATAAATGAGTTGATACAACATTAATTCCCAGATTTGCGACAGCTCTTCAATGGCTGTAATTTTTTTTTTTTCAAAAATAGAGGTCTCTTCGATTAGATTTTTCTTTCTTATAAGCTGACGGTTGGATAATTAGACAAGAAGAAACTGAACATTACTAGATAATCTTATTATTGGAAAAAATAACTGAGACACTGCACACACGAGAAATTTCTTTTTTAAAATCTTCCATTACATTGAATGAAAAAAAAATCCAATGTACATTTCGATTAACAATTTTATTATATTACAATTTAAGATAATAATAAAATATTATTTTAATATATTTTCAAATAAAAAATATTTTAAAAACAACCTCTAACATACTCCCAAATAAACTAATACTAAAAAAATAATATTAATTGTTACTGGAAATCAAAACCAACTAAAGATGAAACCAACTGCTGCTAGATTCGTGAGTTACTCGGGTTACATGTGTATTCTTGTGAGCCCATCAGCTCCCACCAAGGCTCCTCTACATGGAATCGATCTTCATAATATATATATATATATATATATTACACAAATAACATGCTCAAGATAAGCTTGGACGATTATGTCTTATTTGGAGACAGAGCCAAGGAAACATCAAAGTGTATGCATAGATAGACGTGTCCAATCAAAACTCGAAGAGACCCAACCTAATCTTCACCAATCACAGATACGAATAATGCGTTTATTTAAATCTAAAAGTTATTTTTACCTAAAAGAAAAGGAGCATGGTGCTAAAATGTTGACACAACGATATCCTAGCCGCATCAAGACAAAACATACATGCAATTATACAAACAAGTTTGGGATTTAAGGTCTGAGATGGGGTACTTTCTTACACGCTAGCTGTATACTATATATTTTCTACTTACCTGTATTGCTTAATTAGCCTTTCCAAGCGTTATTCCCTCCTCCATTTACTTACTTATTTATCCATTAATTATTCAGTCATGAAATAATCTTTGAAAAACACCCAGTTTCATCGATATATTTTTGAAGAGGTGATGCAAGCTCTTAATTGGATGTATTTTCAAGCTCCCTGTCATGGGAGGGATCTGTGTTAATTAGATTCATGGGTCCAGCGCTGGCTACCACAGGATTAATGAATTTGATTAAGCCAAGGTGGTTCTTTTTCTAATGAAGTGCTAGAAAGCAGTAAACGGTCTTGCATTTCCAAATGTAGATGGTTACCTGTTTCTTGACAAGATTTTCATAATTTCCTAACTAACTGATCATGTTGTCTCCAATATGATGATCTCAATGGCCGTGATCATTAGGATCTGATATGATTGTTTTCACACAATCAAGATCAATAAACCAATCTACAGGTGACGGCTGGCTGCTAAAGTCAATCGAGGTTGCCTATGTTAAGAAATTTAATGAATTTTACCTTTCTCCCTGCTGAAATTGTATAAACTCTACTGCCATAATTGGATTTTTATATATAATTTACACGCGCGTCCTAATTTTGCTGGTAAAATTACCAGATTTATTTAAAGAATTATCTCAAAATAAAAATTTAAGTTTTTAAATAAGATTATAAAATATGATTTATATTATTTTTTAAATAATATAATAGTATTTATGTTTTGTGCTTAATTTTTATCTAATAAATAAGAATGATAGGATTTAAACTCGTGACCACTTGATTATTAAGATTCTGATACCATATCAAAGAATTATCTAAACTCAAAAACTTAAGTTTTTTAAAGTGCATAAATTTTAGTTGTTTTGGTCTAAAAATTATGTTTGATTGATAATTGCTTTGTTTTGAAACTCAAACGTATATCTTTCTTGAAAGAAACTATTTTACGTTTAAAACAAATTACTTTGTCCTTTACTTTAAACCAAAAAAAAACACAACGGCTTATTATGCGATCTATAGAATATTTGTGTCCGAATTAAAAAATTCGTAAAAGCATGACTTATTATACTCTTAAGTCTTACCTAAGATTTAAATTCTAATTATTAACGAGGAAGCGCATCATACAGAAAAATAAGATAGCTTCTCACTCGATCGTAAAGATAATAGATGAATGGATTAGCTTGCTAATTATGATAATGGCTAGAGCATTGGAATTCGTTCTTCCAACAGTCCACCTCTTTACTGCTGGCTAACATGGCAGGGTTTGCTTTTTCTCTGGAATAAGCTCTTTGTTTTCTTTCTTTTTGGGATATATCCCGATGAATACTAATAATAATAATAATAATAATAAAAAATATTAAAAAATTATCTGAACTCAAAAGTTTAAAATTTATATATATCCATACTATCTAATACTTAATTTTTATCAAATAAAATGAGAATAGTAAGATTCGAACTCGTAACCGCTTGATCAATAAGATTTTAATACAATGTCAAAAAATCATCTCAACCTAAAAAGTTAAGTTGTTAGGTGAAGTTTCAAAATATAATTTATATAATTATCTATAATACATTTAATTTAAAATTTTATAATTTAAAAGCCCCATATTTATAACCACCATTCCTTTTATCTTAGAACAAAACATCAAGCTCGTCGTCAAGATTTTGAAATGCAAATTTAGCGAACCTCGAGGCTAGGTAGCCGTGACAAAGAGAGATTAATTTAGAGAAGAGAAAAAACATAAAGTTCAAAGAACTAATTAATTGGTCTTAATTTCATGTCAAAAAAACATGGAATCACTTTATTACCCGACAGTGTTACTTTATAACCCATTGTTCAATTGTCTTGTATAATTTCAAGGCCATGTCTTAAACATCATTAATCTAAGTCCACTAACTCTCACCATCCAAGAATGCAATTGGATGATAGAACAATTGCTCTCCTCGGCATCCTTTGCAAGAACAAGAACAAGAACAAAAAAAAAACAATTCACCTTGGCAGGTGAATTAGGTGAAGCAATTATTCTATCATGGAAGAATAAATCTACAACCCGCCGTTTAGAGACAACTCAAGTAGGTGTTTTTCTGGTCAACAAAATGTAAGTATTGCATAATGGTGATGATGTTTAATTAGTATGGTACCTTGATGTATAGTCATTTAGTCAACCCATACAGGGACACCCTTTCTACCGTTGGAAGGGGAAAAAAGAGAATCTCTTTCGGTTGGTATAAAGAAAAGGAGAGGCGGCAACAAGAATTTCAATTTTTTAGAAACAATAAAAGCCATGAAATTCAAAGCAAAGAGGGTCCCCGACATGGAAGAAATGCTGCCTTTTCTTTACCTTTTCCAAAACACCTTTCACCGATTTATATAATTCCCATATAAATTAACTTCTAATTAGCATTATCAAAACTGATAAGTGAATAAATACTTTATTATCAAATTCTAATTAATTTATATCCTTTTTTTTTCCACAAATCATATCGTGGCGAGCTTATATTTAATCATAAGAAAACGAATAAAGTTTCCCATGAAAAAAATGAGAAAACTGCTATAATTACTCGCCAAATCTAAAAAAAAAGCTGCAATCTCCATTAAAAACAAAATACGTAAACAAGGTCTCTCCACAGAGGTGGGAACATGCAATTTCCATTTCAAGCAAATTTGTAAGCAATTTGACTGGTCCACCTAATAAAGCTGCAAGATCGAGGACTACTAGGCTAGCATGTTCTTTGTTAAGGAAAAAAAAAGCCAGCTGAAGGATGCTTAAAGTCTCTCATTGAAACAAAATAGTATAATTACAGCATGTTATTATACAGCATGTCGTGAGAAAAAAAAACCCTATTCTATAGTGTATGATCATCGTGTAACATGAGTGAAAAACTTCTCAGAGCTACGAAATTTCAAACTTCCTTTTTATGTGTTCATGTCGGGCTGCTAGTCCAACAAGGCACTGCGTGATATGAAACGATCGAGAGGGTAATAGGCTATTATTAGGGTTTAGGATCTGTATCGAAAAGAATCATTGAGTTTAATTTCTTGATTGTCGGAATATTCTTAATTTTAACCTAACTCCAAAGCCAGTATCTTATTAAATCCACACTAAGACATGGGCGAGTTTAATTAATTAATTAATCCACCCAAAGTCTTCCCTAATTAACACCTCTTGCATGTTACATGTGTTAGATAATTAAGGGCAAGTGGCCAGTTCATAGTCTTTTTTCATTTTCTAGTGAAGTGGTGAGATTTCTTATAGAATCCAAATTAATTAAACTTTATCTGTTCAGATCGATTAAAGGCAATCCATCAGCACTAAAATTAATTAAAGAATCAGTAAAAAATCTTACCTTTTAAGGACCACTCTTATATTTAAACTCTAATGATTAAAAGAGTATGCCTTCTAATTAATTATTATACTAACACTTAATTCATCGTTAAATTCTAACATTTACAAGAGTCACAACACACATATGAATTGGTCAATGATAGTTGAAGCTTCGCTTTTTCTTGAAACCTTAAGAGAAAATTGACAGGTTAAAATTAATTTATAGGTCAAAATTAACCAAGTTAATTACAACCCTATTAAAATTTTCAAATTTTCTTCACCTAAATTATGTCAAAATCATATGGTCTAGCTAGGACCTAGCTAGCTAGGTAAATTTAAGATCTAAATCTAGCTAGAGTGACATTAACGGCTGCATCTGTTCAAGAAATTAAATGCTATGAGTAGGTAAACAATACGATTCCGTTTTTGTCGATCTGTTCATAAACTAAGGTTTCGGAACATGGTGTGTTATAATGAGCTGTATATAACTATGCACCGGCGGTGCCCAACAACCCAGAAATTTCAACTGTTCGTCCATGCAATACAGTGATTTTACCGGTGAATATTCCTGTGGTGGATTTTCACCGGTTTGAACTCACATGGTATATAATAACATAGAATAACCTTTGTATTAACCCAGTTTATTATCCAAAACACTAATTCCCATGAAAAATACTATTCATTATAATAATATAGGTACTATTTTGATTTTTATTCATTTTACTTTTAGCTTTTAATTCGGGTAATATATCTAAAGGGTTAGCTCAAGTTGATTTCTGTTTTTCTTAAAAAAAAAATTTATATTCTATTTATAGTGTCATCCTATAATTTTATGTCATGTGTTCGAGGTTTTTTTTGCTTTGATAAATTTTTTAAATTTATAATTTTAAATTGACTTGTAATAAACTTCTTGATGAACCCGAATCCAAGATTTTATAGGTTGCGAGCTTTTTAAAATGTGGTCATGTTTGGAATGTTTATCCGGGTTTACTTGGTTTCTATCCGGGTTTAGTTGGTTTCTACATATGTTTTGAATTTCACCACCTATGACTTTTTTTAATATTTAAAATTTGATCCTTATTCTTTTAATTGATATTTATTTTATTTTGAATGATTTTTTTCATTAAATTACATCCTCTTTAGGTTTTTTCTATCAAATTTTATTCTTATTTTTTTATTGCTTTTTGCAAGTATTTTTATTAATACTTTTCTACCGATCTCATTCTTCAAAATTAAATTAGTTGAGAATTATGCTTCTTAATTAAATCTGGGTAAAAACTCTCACATGATGCGGTTTTTAGAGATGAGACCAGGTTTAAGAGGTTTGTCCTATTTTTTTAAAAAAATTAATGTTATTTGATAATCCGAATAAGCTTGGATGTGATTTTTTGTTGTTGCTTTTTTTCAATTTATTTATTGTTGTTTTTTAAAAATATTTAAATTGTCAATTTAACCAATGATTTGTGATTTGAATTTTTTTTAATCTATCATTTTTTTTATATATATATATTAGAAAGAAGATTATTCAGCCCAACGGACAAGCAACATATATATCTAGCATGAACTAAAATGATTTATATGTGGAAGTTGCAGTACACTCTCGTATATATTATAATATTACTGTAAACCAGCCAGTAATATAATTGGTTTGATGAACATGAATCGGTACGTATACATAACAATTTCTCTTCTCTTGGTAAAATGATAGACAGACTTGGATTACTGAAACAGCAGCACCCAATTAGTGTTGGGATTAATAAACTATAACACTATTAACTAGAGGTTGTGTGTGTGTTTTGGGCTGCCGTCTATAAATATTAAGCCGTGTGTGTGTGTGTGTGTGTGTGTGTGTGTGTGTTTGTAACTCGGAGACGAAGGAGGTCATTCATTGTCATCCATACCGAGGTAACAAAAATTGAACATGGAGAAATATAAAATAGAAACATTAGAAAAATGAAACAGACAGATAAAAAGTTATGTTGGCATGTTCTTGCCTTCTGTCTTCGAGGATAAGGATGATCATGACAGGCCTAGTATAATAATTGTTACTGCAAAATCAATTTCACATCTACAATAACATAGAATCATAGAACCGATTCCGTTGCCGGCACAAAATGGCTAATAATAATAAAAAAATTTTGGAGATAATAATAGAGCAGTCAATAGTGAATTGCTGTTGATGCAAATCTAATCAGTGATTCTTCACACTTTTCTTTCGAAATATAGTATGAACGCGAGATGTGATCTTATTGCCCCTTTTCTTCTTATTAAAAGAAAGAAATAATAGTGAAGTATTGTCACCAAGATTTTCCCTTGATTGATTTCAATTGTAAGATTCTGCCTGGAGCTTGGCATGAACAAAATCACAGATATGATGTAATGACATTGACCTTGGAAATATATGTTATTAATAAGAACACCTCCCTCTAGCAATTAATCCAAAGTCATAAGGCCATGTTTGTTGATCAATAATACGAATTAAGAATACTTTTCAAAAGCAGAAATTAAGCTTCATTGGTGGAATTGCTTTACCATCTGAGACAATTGACATGTTCTTGTTTTGGGTGATCTCATGGAGGGGATAAAGTCTTATGGGAGGATAACATCATTGGGAGTGAGTACCTTGATGCTTAAGCAACTTAATCTTCTTTAGGTTCAATGACCATTATCCACTAATTAAAAGTGATTAGTGTGTGTGTTTATTCATTTTTAAATCGACACCATGTTATAATGTTGAACAAGGTTACGATACGATAAGATTCGCTCGCATGCCTTGTAGACCTAACTTTTTAACCCATTAATTGTCCATGAGTAGCATCATGACCACTTGTTTTTTTTTATCCTGGTACGTATCGAATAACACCAAGGTTTTTTATGAATTTTATTCAAGCCATTGCAACTGTTTCAAGAGCTCTGTTATTTTCTATCTGCTCTGTTATTTTCTCCGTATAAATGGAAGCTTGTGGGTGTAAGTTGTGGGATAATCGACGAGGAAAAGAAAAGAAAAGAACAGGAATATGATTCGGATCGTGAAGGGGGACAATGTGGTGTATCTTTAATCATTTCTTTTGGCCCTAAACCTACCTTTTTTGAATGGAACCTATTTATGATCTTCTCTTTGGAGGTTGCAAAGCATGGGGGTTGTTTTGATAAAGGGCATGGAGAGTTTGACTTTGGGGGGAAGAAATTAATTCTACTGGCTTTAGTGGACAGTGGACTCACTCTCATCCATATAGAGATTCCACAAGAGAGGCTCTCCACTATCTTTAACTCGTTGAAGCAAAGTATGTTGAATTGGGTTAGGAAATAGTTTCTTAAACTAAGAACTACTTTTTCAGGTGAAGCAATCTATTGGGTTAGGAATCAGGATATCAAATAAGGCTTGTTGTATAATAAATGGCATGTGTGAAGTGCACTTGAGACCATAAAAGCCTTTTTTTTAATCATTTATTTATTAGACATTAAAATAAAAAACTGTGCTGTACGTGAAAGGGGAAATGGACATCTCCTTTCAAGATCTTGAAAGAACAAGAGGGTCCCCATGACCCCTTATTGCCATGCGTTTGTTGGTACAAAGAAACAAGCACGACCGCCATGAAAATCATGCTGTGGCCACAACAGGAGGAGTGAGGAAATGACTAAAGCCCACATCCTCAAAAAGGCTGTTTGATCTATTTCAGTGGTTTCTTCCATCACATCCCCACCCCTGTCCCCTCCCACCCCAAGAATCCCATGAATCCCATCATGAAATTTCAGCTCATCACGACATGCAGCTCAAGAATGGCATGCATATTGATTTATACTTCGACAGCATGCTTAAAACTCTTCCCCTCATCCCTCTTCACACCAGAACTTGGACCCCAGTTGGCTTGCTCTGTAGAAGCCAGCAGCTTTGAGCTGGTTCAGGACTTCCCTGGTTACTTGGCATTTCTGTTGTGTTTTGTGTTCGCTTTCAGCCAAATGTTCTATACTTGCCTATATGTGGGCTTATAATCCAATAGAATCACATCTCAGGTCAACGGTACGTGAAAAGCTTCGTTGCGCCAGGAATCGCAGATAAATGACTTGTAAAATAAGAATTTTGGCTTGAAAACAACAAAGGATTTCAAAATTGGGCTGATCAACATATCAATAAACAACAATCTCTAGGAGATACATATGACTCTTTTGACTGCTTTAGGTATAGATATTTCCAAGTTTGCATACAGCCTCCAAACCGGAGGGTAGGAAGACTAGTTTGTGGCAAAAATATATGATACAGTTTTACATCTTTGAAGCCAGCCTCAGCGAAAACGCCTGCCTTCCTCTGAGAAATTGGTGGAGTGCAGTTTGCCAACTGTGATTGCCTTCAATAGGCTGACACAAAGTCATAATCTCTGTTTCTTCTGTTTGGTTGCCTCTTCACCTGGTCTACAAACAAATGGATTAACAGAGAGATTAATAGATGTATCAGAAATGACGAGCAGACAGTAGAGCATTATTCCTGCCATTGAGTTAATAGTAACAAATTACAGCAAGGAACCAGCAAGCAATCAGTTCACCAATTATACAAACTGGTATCCAGAAAAGCCTTTTCACATATTCAAGAGGCAGGAAACTAATTCCTTGCCCAGGATGGATTTTGCAATCTAGAAACATTAAGTGACAATTGCTAAATAGCTTGTATGGTCGTGGTTGGATAATTTTCAAGGATGTAGAATTTGGTTGTAAAGGAAGCGATAACAGGGCTGCAAAAAATCCATAGTTTGCCAAAGAAATGCAAACTTCACTTCTAATTTTAACTTCAAATCTGCTGGAACCAATATCAGTTCACCAAGCAGAAATAAAAAACGAGAATAGCTCTCAGTGAGTACATAACTCCTCAAGCATTGTCTCTAAGCTTATGAGCAGAGTACCAAATTGAACCAGATCCTGATCAGTCATTAGATGTAATTTTGGATGCAAGTTCTTGCTGTGGCAGGGAAAAAGGCACAAAGAAAGACAGAAAGGACATCAATACTTCAACAAATATCGGATACTACATCTAGAACGATAATATCTCGCACAAAATCATAAGTTGTTTTCTTTATGCATCACTAGCTTGCCAATGAAGGTAGGGAAATGAATTAATTAACAATGATTCTAGAATTATCAGTAAGGTCCAAACACCCATAAAAAATATATATCATAACTTAACAGAAATTCATTAACAACTGCACTCTGAGATTCTTCATACCTTTCGGTTGGTCTCTTTCTTTCATCAATACCAATACAAGCCTTCAGCTCTTCCATGCTGGAATCTTCCCCAGGATTACCTTCTAATAGATTGCAACACTCAGGGAATACAACAAGCTTAGTCAAGCCTTGAACTTGTGATGAATGTTTAAACTTTCCTTTCAGATATTCCATCAAAAGGAGCGCTGCATATAGCTCAGAGAAAATACAAGACTTTCTTAGCCACTATAAGAGTTGAGAACTTCACAGAATTAATTCAATTCTACAAGGAAGGAAGCTACATTCAACCAGTGAAAGGATGCAGACATCCTGTTATAATATTCTGCATGTAAGGGCATCTTTTATTGTTGGAGCTTCCAAAGAAGGATTCAAACAAATGATCAAGAGCGTGTCACAATGTTTCAGGATTTGAACCATGCATTTGCTTAGCAGCCTGAAAAATTTACCACTGCTCCACAAAATGACCAATTTTTATCATGCTCAATTACCCTTCATTCTTAATCATATCAAACACCTAAAATAAAGCAGAGAGATCAAATTTTTATTGGAATCTGGACATCATGTTTGCAGTCACAAGCTTACAGAGACAAGCACTCTATGATCCTTAAAGGGCTAGAAGACTCAGTGGATTCTCAACTACAAGTCCACGATTTAAAGCATGCAGTAGAGATCATATTTGGGTTTGGTATATCACTGCAAAAGCAAATTCCGCATAAGATAACAATGTGGCTACCAAATTAATCTTACAACACTTTACTACAGTTCCAATGTCATTCACCATTAAGAACAAGTCAAAAGGAGTACAAACCCTAATATGAAGAATCCTGGAGACCAAATCAATCCAATTTCAATAAGGAGAGAGAAAAAAGGACAACCTCATACGAAAGAACTACGAGCAATGCATGTAGTACACACACGATTGAAATGCAACAATCACAACAGGCATATATATATATATATATGACGAGGAACAGGCTCCGAATTAAAAGTTTCAACAGTTCACTCTAACTCCATATCTATTTACAATCGTTAAGAATTAAATGACAATTAAAGAGGGGGGAGGGAGAGAGAGAGAGAGAGCAGAAAAGATACCGATGGCTCGAAGCGTGGGCAAATCGAAATTCTTGGCGAGTTCATCATGACCGAGTACTTTGGCGCGATGGAGAATTAGTGATTTTAACCTAATTAGCATATCCTTCAAACACAAATTAAAAAAATAAACTATTTAGTTCATCAAGAATCATAAGAAGAAGAAGAAGAAGGAAATAAAAGACAAAACTCATGTTTAACTTACAAGCTCAGATTCTGATAGGTTACAGAGCCAGCGTATGACTTCGGGACTGTTGTTCCCCAAAATGTCTTGTCTGTTATCCATGTGAGAGAGGGCTTGTGAATCTTTAGCTCCGTCTGCTGCCTCAGGTGCAGGAGATGGCGGTGGCGGTTGTGTTTTGAGGTTGCGAGAAAAACCTAATAAGCAAGCTGAGATGACAGGAAACGGCGACGTTTGGGTTGTGGCGGCTATACAGTTACAGACTTGCAGTCCGTTAAATTAGAATTTGTTTTTTCTTTTGTTTTTGTTTTTTTTACCTAAGTGTCTAAGACATTAGGGATTCAATTGATAAAATCTTTTTCTTTAGGACTCAATCGAGAACCGATATATATAGCTTAGGGACTATATTGAGGTTTTACATTATTGCTTTATCTTTTCTTACAGGGTGAAAAAGGTTTTTTTTTTTTTTTCCCCCTAACACCTCAAAGACAAAGGTGTTAAACTCAAATCTTAAATTAGAAAGAAAAAGGAGATAAAATTTTAAGGCTAAAGAAACTATGAGTGCTCAATTCCAAAACAAGTCTTTGGTCTCTTTTCAACATCTTAATTACTTGCAAATTATGCTATAAGAAATGCATCCTTGCTTTGGATTCTTTTCTTTTTCTTTTTCATTTGACTTCCACGTGTTCCTCTTTTGTCGGAGGATCTACAATAATTATATTTAACAAATACTTGCTCAATCATTGTATCACTTTTACATAACATTATTTATTAAAATAATATATATATATATATAATTTTATTATTCAATAACTCGATCTTTTTTTTATTAGTTTTTTTTTCAATTTAATACTTCACTATTTTGAAAATTATATTTTATAATTTTATTTCAATTTTTTTTTCTATTGAGTTATATATTAATTTTACGAATTTAGTTTTTTTTTCTCACGATTTCAATCTTCAACATTAGATTTGTTGGAAGTAGAAATTCATAATTTTTTTCTATTTGTTTTTTATAAATTTATCACTATCTCATAACTCAGATCATGAGTTTAACAAGTTAATCCAGGTTGAATAAGGTTTTTTTTTCTTATCACCTTTTCTATTTGATTTTTTTTCTTTGATTTCATCATTTAATATGGGATTGATTGAGAATTAAACTTCATAAATTTTTTTATTTGCTTTCTAGGTATTATCCAAATCTCATGACCCGGATCACAGGTTTGATAGATTGACCCGGGTTGATTGAGTTAACTTTTTTTGTATCTCTTTTTTAATTAAATAATTTTTTTATTTCACCCTCCAACAACTCAATCTTTTTCTTCTTTTTATTTAGTTTTTTTTTCAATTTAGAATATCATTGTTTTAATATATATTTTATTTTATAAAAAACATTAAATTAATGTTGTTTTTAAATTTTAAAAAAAATCAAACTAAGCTTTCGTTGATCGAGTCCTGATTGCACCTGCCGGGTTGGCTAGGTAATACTAAATC
The DNA here is from genome assembly GCF_000002775.5 of Populus trichocarpa. Classification (NCBI taxonomy): domain Eukaryota; kingdom Viridiplantae; phylum Streptophyta; class Magnoliopsida; order Malpighiales; family Salicaceae; genus Populus; species Populus trichocarpa. The sequence continues at coordinate 6,441,224 of NC_037285.2, read as the reverse complement.
AACTCTCACCAGATAAACGATTACAATATTAACATGTAAAGCTTGGCTAGATTTAGGGAGTGTTAGAAAGTGTGATAACGATTGCTTTTTAAAGTGTTTTTTACTTGAAAATACATTAAAATAATATATTTTTTTATTTAAAAAAAAATTATTTTTGACATCAACATATTAAAATGATCTAAAAATACTAAAAAAAAAATTAATTTGAAACAAAGAAAAAAATATTTTTTTTAATTTTTTTTTCAAAAATAATTTTAAAATACAAAAATAAACATGAAATTTAAATCACTATTGAAATGTTTTTCGTAGTGCTTTTAAACCCGGCCCAAGGCCCGGGTCAACCTCAATTTTTTTTACAAATCTAAACGATGTTGTTTTGGTAAAAAATAAAAAAATAGTCAACGGATTGCAAGCGAATTTTTTACTGGGTCTTGCCGGGTCGACCGGGTCAACCCTTCAGGCAAGTCAAGTTTTTAACTACCCTTATTTTTTTACAAATCTGATCCGGTTCCAACTTCAAATCAATTGAGTTTCGAGTCGACCCGCCGAGTCAGACCAAATTTTAAAACTATGGTTTTCCGCTATAACACGTAAGCAACTTGCTAGTTATATTATTAAAAGTTTTGTATACGGCAGCAATCTAGTTAGGATGATTGCACATGAGGACCATGTGTGATCACAAATTGGAATTAATGAGGGTTGGCAATACCCAAAATTGTGGTACAATGGTCAATGTGATCAAAATCTGAGACTTAGAGGACCATATGCATAGTTCGCCCAATTCAAGCATTTAGAATAAACGGATATACTAACGTAAATTTGTCATTGAGGTATCGAGAGGTGTGAACCTAGCTTACAAGGTAAATCTATGAATGAATTATAATTTTTTTTTAAAAAGGAACAAAAAGAATACATTCTTCAGCCAACTTAAGAAAATATTGGACTGCTTGTCCATGATTTATAAAAAGGAGTGTTTGTCACAGACTTATAGATTGATATCCTCTTTAGGCTCAACCCTTCTTTGAATGACCGAATTCTTGCATCGACTCTTGCTGAAAATCCAACCTGAGTGCTCCTCTGCGAGTTTCGTTGTTCTCTCAGCCACATCTGATTTTCTGTAACATCTTTCTTGCAGTGTTTCATTTCTTGGATTATGTGATCGTCCATCGGATAGAGCAGTCTTTGAAAGGCAATGTGTGTGAAGTATGGAAGCAATGCAACAACTATAACAAGAAATGTAGCAATCCAGTACTTAGGTGTTGATCCGATCGATTCTGTGATGATGTTGAATCCTCGTTGAGAGTAGTCAGGAGGGAGTGCACCGTAGGCGACTGCGAAAATGTACCATAACAGGATGCTGCCCCAGATGAAAAGATGTTGGATCCAAGTGAAGTGAGTGATGATGAGAGCAATTTGGCAGTTGACAGTCCATATTATACATGTGTACATAATGGCACCAAAATGTGTGATGTCTGCTACATTTCCTTCTTGTCTGAATGCAGCAGGAGAGAATATGTATATGTTTGCAAGGAATACGACTGAGGCAGCAACTGTGCCATTCAGTATCCAACCAACAATACGGCTCCAAGAAAAAATTATGTTCCTCTGCCCTTGTCTGTAAAGGGATGGAAACTGTTTCATTTGACAGAAAATGTAAATGCATTAGAAGTCTTCCTTCTCTCTTGTTTATAGGGAAATGTAGGTTCTCTTGCTTGAGCATTACCTGGAGGCATACATCTGACGAAACGTCCTGCTCAAAGACTCCAAGTGATATAACTGGCAATGACGTCAAAAGGACATTGAACATTACCATATACCAATCATCATATAAGGAATCCCCAGAGAAATTTGTGAATATTTCGTAGTAGAATAGAGTGAGGCCGAAAGCAATGTTCTTGTATACAAAGTATAGAACCTATAGCAGGAGGATGGAAATTTGAGTCCAAAGGAAGAGATGCAGCCTTAACATGTAGATAGTAAATTAACATATGGTAGAAATGGAAACTCACCATCTTAGAGATTCTCTTGTAACACCAATGCCCATGGACTATGAGTAATCTCTCCAGAAATCGGAACTGAGGCAATGAGAAGTCACTAGCCATGACTGCCTGCAAGCAATAACGGAGATATGAAACTTAATATTCGGCTTAAAATGACAAAAGAGGATGCCAGAAAGGTTTTCCTGCAATGAATTGCGAGGCTTACTTGCATCCCTTCCATTCCACTGATTCCAACTCCAATATCAGCTTCTTGAATCATGCCAACATCATTTGCCCCATCCCCAATTGCCAAGGTTGTCTTACCAGTGTACTCCTTCACCAATCGAGTAATCTGGATATGCCAATGTCTGTGAGCAACTAATATTTCGAAAATGCTAGTCATTGAAGCTCATCGAAAGATGTTTAAGAAATCATAAGGATTTCTTATTCGAACCAGTTGGAGGAAAAATTAATAGAACTTGTTCAGTAAAAAGAAAAAAAAACTAGAAACAAAGTGGACTTGAGTCAAATCTTGTTTGTAGTGCATCCAAATTGTGTCAATTCTACATACATCAGTGATCAGTGTATTCAATAGATGCAAAACCTACCAAAGCCTTCTGTTTTGGAGATACTCGGCAGCATATAACAGAAGCACAATTAACAGCTAACTGTAAGAACTGGTCCCTCACATCAGATTTCAAAGCAATTTCAAGAGCTCTTCCATCCAGTACCAAAGCAAAGGGTGAATATTTATTGCTATCTTGGCACATCACTTGGTATGAACTTTCAATCTGGTGCAAAATCTCCTCTTTCATAGCCTGAAAAAATAGGAAAATGCAATCTATTACTAGCTAAGAAAATCTGTAATTACCAATCAAATTCACAGTAAGGAAACAACAATCCATCATTAAGTGTATTTGGGGTTTGCGTAACCATTCTGTTATCTTTTCCACTAACTTATTAGTTTTCAGATGGTGCACTAATGACATCACTCTTTGAAATTGTCACCTTCAGTTGGTTTTTAGACTCGGTTTCTTTGCTCAAACATACATGGAACTGTTTCATGTCCTGCCGAAGCAAGCTGCAAGAAAATCTGCAGAACAGAAGAGAAAACAGGAAGAAAAAAGAGCGCATTAGTAAGGCAGTCCACATTTCTTTTGTTTTCCTATTGGGCTTGTATCTTTCAAGAAAAGTTCACAAATCACAAACCTTACCCGATGTTTATAGCAGTTTCCTTCTTGTCACCAGTGAGCAGCCATATTTTCATCCCTGCTTGAGCAAGTTTATCTATGCATTCTACAACCTGATGCATAAGTCAAGAAAGATGCATCAGTTCCATAAAACAGACTCTCTACTTTCAATCCCAAGCATGCATGTACTCGCTCAGAAAGAGAAAAGGCTAACCCCTTTCTGTAACTTGTCTTCAACAGCAGCAACTCCTAATAAAATTAGTTCTTTTTCTATCATTTCAGTTGCATGCTCCAGTAATTCTTCTCTTTCAGGACCTACTGTAGTCTTTGCCTGCATAAATATTGAGTTCCACTGTTCGTACTCAGCCAGCTCAAGTACTCGGTAAGCAAATGCTAGAGTCCGAAATCCATCTTCTGCATAATTTGAAAGGTGTGAGGTTGTTGCTTCTTGGTATGCCCCACCATTATCTGCAAGCCTATCGAAGATGATGCTGGAAAAAAAATGTTGAAAAATGAGAACAGAATGACTTAAGTGGAATTCATTCGCTGTTGTACAGAACTGGATTCAAATAATGGAATGAGTGAGTGGGCGACTTACCTATCTGCCCCTTTGCAGAGAAGATAGATTTTACCATCTTCATCTCTTACTATTACAGACATTCTTTTACGAAAACTACTGAACTCCAACAAATTCAACAGCTTGTACTCCCTGAACATAAACCATGACATTAGCTTAACGCTTTTTGACATGGGGGGGGGGGGGGGGGGTGTTTGGGGGTGGGCATACCTCTTCACCTGCTTCCCGGAGGAAGGATCAAGCTCTTTGAGGGTCATTAGGGATTGTGTCCGCTGGAAAAATTGGAATCCAAATTCTTGTGAAGCAATCAAAAAAGCAACTTCTTCTGGGGACTCTGCTTCATATTTAAGCTTGTCAGTTTGGCCATCTTCAACGGGTATACCTGTGTGACATAGAGCCATGACTCTGAAGAACATTGTCATATCAAACAAGTCAGACCTGTAAATCCACTGGTTGTTCATTAACCTGTCATCCCTGAAGTTGAAACCCTTGATGACCCTGATAACTGATTCTTTCCTCACATCAGAGAGTCTTGAGTTTCTAGCATTCAAATTATCTGCATTTTCTTGACCCCTAAGAATAGCCTCTTGAGTGATAATATCAGCCACGGAAAACTCAGACATTTCAAGGCTCTGACTTGTTGTATCAGATTGGTCGATACTAGATCGATATGCCTCAATGTCAGTATTCATTCGCTTTGAAGCAGCAATATCAACTTCATTTATGTTACCCCCATACGAAATTCCAGCAATCGAGCATTTCCTAAACTCCATCTGATTACAAGTCAAAGTTCCTGTTTTATCTGACAGAATGATTTCTACTTGACCAAGTTCTTCATTCAAATTTGAAGTTCGAGCCTGGACAGACTTACAGGTTGCTTCATCATACATTTTTTTATCCTTGTTAATGAACTTAGCTTGTAGAACCTTGACAATTTCAATGGAGACATACAGAGAAATGGGAATCAAGTAACCATACAATATTAGAGCCCTTATGAACTGAAGAAAACCTGATTTTAAAGGATTTGATGGATCGAAGAGTGGATCAGAATCTTCCAAACTAAGATACCACCATTGACTCATATCAGATTTTATGACCACAGCAGACCCGATGGAAGTCACTAGTGAGATCAGAAGAAGCATAGAGAAAAGAAGGTAGATGACTTTATCCATCTTTTTCTCAAGCCTGCTTCGTTTAGATGGTGACATGGTGGAATTCCTTACTACTTTCGTATCATGCCCGCTAAAGATCACAGCTCCATAAACATAATCAGTGTTTCGAAGCTTTGAATCTCTTAAAAGTATTTGAGAAGGGCTCAAGGGGTATATTTTATTCTCAAACTCTAAATTCCCCACAAAGGTGTAAAGGCTTGGATTGGGATCCTCGCAACGGGTGGTGGCTTTGAATTCACTGAATTTTGCATCCTCATTCAAATCAAGTGTGACCTCTAAACATCTCTTGATTTTTAGATTCGTTTCTCCATCAAGGTTCATAGTCTCCACATAACAAACACCATCTTCATAGCTGGACGATAGCAAGAGAAGATCGCTCGAAAAGTATTCATCCTTGTTAACCTTAACAACATCTCCTACAGAAATCTCTCTCCATAATTTATCCACAAATAAGCCATTTCCTGCATGAGCCTTTACTGTTCGAGTGTTCACATTCAAGTCCTGCACAGAATTAATGGTAACATAACCATAGCAAGAAAATCCATCTAAATTTCACTTTAAAGTAAAAATATAATCAAATTCTGAAATGTAAAGATGATGGAAAATAAAGTGAATAATTAATAATTAATTGGTGATATAAGTTTTCAAATGATACAAGGAGAAAAATCAGAATTCATGCTATGTTTTGCAAGAAGTTACCTGCAAAAACCGATACCAATCCTCAACAGCCTCTTTGAGCATGCTGATCCCCACCACAAATACCAACGGAGCAATCAAACTTACAGGTTTAACAGGAGCCAAAGAAGTGATGGACAACGCTGCTGTCAAAAGAAAATACAAATTGGCAACTCTGCGGAACTGCTCGAAAAGTGCTTTGGGTAGAAAAGTGACAGCAGTGTACTTTTTTGTGGATACCGAGTTGTTCGTGTACTTGTAAGGTTTTCTCTTGTGCACTTGAGGTTCATTGCAGAAAACCACCCGAGAAAATCCTGGCTGACCGATGAGCTCCTGAGCAGAATCAGGATCGGATGTGTGTGGTCGAAAGCACGAAAATGAATACAGTTTGCTCCATCTTACCTTCCCCTTTGTTCTCCTAGATGACCCGTGCATCTTTCTCACCACACAAATTTCTGTTAATTCAGTATGATATAGAAAAACAAAGAAAAAAAAAACCTTCAACGATAAGAAATTGTAACTTGCTCTATCATTTCACCAAAACCAGAATTTTCAAGACGAACCCTGATGATTTTAATAGCTGAGTGAGTGTAGTTTGTCTTCATCTACCTTGGATAGAACTCGACATAAAACAGTGGGTGCCAAAAACAGCCCACATCATATTGGAAATGTCAACCTTTTAAAATAATTCCTTTCTTTGTTTATTGAGATTCTTCATTTTCTCAATGACCTTTCACCATCACTAATCTTTTCTGAGAAAGATAATAACAATGCTATAATTTGTACTTTCTTGAAGCATGCCAGCCTTTGACTGGGTGAAACTCACACATACTTCAGAACTCTCTCATCTGAACATAACAAATGCCAACTTCTTTATGCACACCTTCGAAATTTCCAAAATCGATCAACACTAGGTGAAAATACCAAGAAAAACACATGGTTACTGCAAATTTAAGCTAGCCTCTTTATCAGAAATGATATGCTAGTTAATTTAATATCACTCTGCACTGCCTCTAGATCTGCGAGCCAAATCTTGTAAACTTTCCTTCGAATCTGAGATATTAAATTAGCGGTACAAACGTTCACATGTCTATGTTCATCTTATCATCACCTACTAAAAAATTCATAAATCCCCACTTTTCATGGTTGTTGCATTATTAAACAAAACTTAACATTGTAGTCAACGGTGCCGGAGGTAGACGAATGGCAGTACATGCTATTTGTGTCCTTGAGTTAAAATATTGCTTTCTATCATTCCATTTCCATTCCTATAGAAATATGTACGAATTATTTTAATGCCACTATTGGTTGGGCTCTGATTACAATATGATACGTGAACATCAACCAGAAGATGTAGAAGAATCTGATGCAGAATTAAGAAAATCAGTAGAACAGATGGAGTTTTTAATGCAATTAGAATATAATTTGATAGCCGGCTACGAAATGGATTCCATTCGGAATAAGATTAGAGAATAGAATAAACTTGGTAACTTTGTGAAGGGAAATAAAAACAATTGAAAAAAGGACATTGAAACCAACGGCTACTTTTTTTTTCCAGAAAAATATTGAACTACTAAGTACAAATCAAACAATCCCTCGACCTCAAACACAAATCCAGAAGCAGCCGGCCAAAGTGCTTTCTGCATTAAACACATCGCTTCTATGCTCCCTTTCCTGGATATACAATGTTGAAGACGACTATCTTGAACTGTCCGTTTTTTTGTCCTAATTGTTTTTGTTTGACCTCAAGGAAACTCCATATCTTGCTTCAAGCATCATCCAACATAATTACACAACAACCAGGTGCCTACCGCCAGACAATAGTTTTGTCTAGTGAACCGAGCATTATATTATCTAGGAGCACAATGATCCAGCTACACACAAGAATTTCATCCCATCAAAAGTGCATATGTTTTTTTCCAGAAACTTCAGACCTGCTAATGCTGTGCTACTAACAGTATCTTTAATCTCAAATGATCTTCAACTGCTTTATGTCAGAAGTCGATTCTAGTCGATAAGAACCAACGTCTACGAACTTTATGCTGCTAATATGCTCATATGATCCTCAAGAGAAGCTTGTAACCAATTTCCTTCACAAAATGGCTGACCTCTAAATCAAAAGAATGGTTTTACTGCAGAGAACATTTCCATTCATATTGGATATTTATCAATTACATCAGAGCAAAGAAAAAATATAAGTAAATGTTCAAATTACCTAAAAAAATATGCATTTTCATGTTTAATTTGACTTGCAATATCAAGTGCCTTATAATACATCAACAGCAAATTTCATCCCATGCCCTGCATTGTTGTATAGGTACTATGTTAGCTGCCCAAGATTCGATCTGAGATTGAAGGAAGGTACTGAGTCCAGACATTGCCATGACTGTATTCCGAGGCAGCGCCACTGATGGATTTGATGCAACTAGTCTTGGGCCCATCATAGTAGATAATCATGCTGTTGTTAACTTCAGGTGATGTGATATCCTTGACCAACCAAGAAGAAGAAAGCTTGAGATATCTGTTGTAAAGTGCTAGCGCAAGTGCTAGATTTTTTTGATCGGTCCTGCAAATAACCCAAGACAGGAAAAAAGACAAGTGGAAAGAGATGAGCAATTCCATAAGAAAATATATGTTCTCCAGCAACCAGAATCTAATGAAACAGTATGAGGCCAGGTGATAACAAAGAGCGAAAAAACTACAGCATTTTGGTCCTGCCTAAATGGCGATGCTGCTTTCAAAATTGAAACTTAAGGGTGCATCAACACTCCATAGAATGTTAAAGCTAATCCTGAATTACTTTTGTATTGCTATTGTTCTACCCCAAACACTAGGCAAAATGATGAAATAATAACAAATTGATAAACATTCAATTTCCTGCTGTTAAAACACACTGCTCCAAAAATCAAGCCCATAGAATTATATTCCGAGTCACTAGTCTTATAAACAGACAATTGTCAACTGGTACCATGTCAGATTCCTAATTGAAGAAAAGAAAATCAGAAATAGAGGAGAAAATGAAACCTTTCTCTCAAATTCAGAGCTTTGCTCCACCATAAGACGGTCTCAACAATATCTTTGCCTAATTTCCTCGCATTAATCACAAGCACACTTAAGTCTGGCAAACAAGTATCCTTTGCATAAGGTGTCTCTGATACCCAAGGCTTTGAAACTGATCTCTGAATAGCATCCAACACTTCTGAATTCACATAAGTTTTTAATCTCTGAGAGCAGTCTTCAGCAGTTGCTATAGCATAATCGTCCAAGTCAACTCCAATGAGTTCTTCAACTCTAGCCTGCAATACAAGTAAAGGAACTTGATGACACTGCTCTTTCAGGAGAAACATCGACTGGAGAAATGGTCTATAGCCACATATAGATATCATGAATTATCCTATGACTGAGAAAAGTATATATTTTGATGCCACTTGCCTAAGATAGTATTACAACAAGTTCAGTTTTTTCTACAGCTTCATTTTTGCTTATTGCTAATTTCAAAAGAATTCCCCATTTCATCCAAAGATAAACAAAACAGGAAAAAACTACTATAAACACCAGCAATACAGAAAAAGAAAGGCGATTGTTAAACATATAGAACTAACCTTCATAATTACATTCGCTGAAACGTATATGAATTTGCTCAAGAACTGGTGCACAGTTGGTATGATAAACGGTACTATTTCCTCGTACCTGGGTTTAGCATATTGTTCATCAGAAAAGGCAATCCTCACAATTTCTTTAACCTCTTCCTGCCTACATTATTTCATAACAACATCAATACAAACAAACAGATTACGTGCTCCCCAAAAGTATTATTTAGTATGAAAACATAAAAGTAATAGTGTTACCCGTGAATTTCAAGGTTTGAATGTGGAAACAAGACCTTCAACTTATAGAAAGGCACTTTGTCTTCATTCCCTCCAGGGATAAAGAAATGAAAAGAAACCAGTTCTGGATAGCTGATCATCAACAACAAGAAATAAGAACTGAGAAAAAAGTTTAACAAAATAGAACAAGCCTTCTACAACAAATCCAAACTCCAAAAACAAAGAATAACAAGCAATTGAATAAGCCAATGAAAAGACAAAACAATAACTCTAATACACAATATCCAATTTAAATTACAGGTACAAACAATAAACATGCAGAAGGATCTATCATCTAATGCTGAAAATTTGAAACCAAGCAGCTAGCTTTGATCCTTTTTTCAACAAAACTATACAAGGATGAGTTCAAACAAACCTTGAGCTAGACAGAGTTGAATTTGCAAGTACTGCAAGAACTCTAAGGTCTAAACAATCCATCCATGATACAACATGCACCATTCCATCATCTCCACCTCCATCACCATTTCTTGCATCAAACTCTCTTAACTACAACCATAAAAATAAATAAATAAATAAATAAATAAAATAAAATAAAATAAAAACAGAACTATTAGCCACGAGTGTATACAATACACCATCAATCTTGACTACACAAACACCATAAAGTTTCGAGCTTGAACAAAAAAAGTGCATAGAATGAACTTAACTGGAGAAGCAAGATTAGAATGGAGAGGAACCCAATTTCTGGAAGGGTCAAATGGGTCTCGAAAATGAGTGGCAGGTAGTAACTGAAGCAAACCAAGGAGTATAAACAGTCCAAAAGCTAGAAACTGAAATATGGGTCTTGGATTTGGAGCCGGAACTAGACCCGGATAAAGGGGTCCGGCAGTTATTGGGTTGTCTGACGTTTGAGATGATCTTCTCTGAGTTGCAGAATATGCTGATGGCAAGTACGAGGAAGCCATCGTTTTATCTTTTGTTGTTGTTGTTGTTGTCGTTCACTTGTAATATGCTGATGGCAAGTACGAGGAAGGCATTGACTCCTTTTTTTTATTTTTCGTTGTTGTTCACTTGTTCTTGTCTGATGTGAGTGAGTTATCATGTAGTTATTTTCAAGGATGACGACTTGTCGTTTGAGGACTTTAGGAGCTGACGACTTGCCTTTAGAATCTTAGTCTCGTTATTGAAGAACCTGATTTGAATAATGACTCGGTTAAGTTATTGAACCAGTGGGTTACTGGTCAATGCAAAAGGCCATTGTGACATTTTATACATATATCTTACTACATATAAAAGTATAATAATAATAATAAAAAGAATTAATGAAGTATAAAGTGTCTTTTTTTCAGGAGGAAGTATCAGGTTCAAGCTCCGCAAGCTACAAGTTCTCCCTCATTTTTTATTTTTTATTTTATAAAAAAACTAGTTGGGTTTGGTCGTAAATTATAGGTCCTCTACTTATCTAATCTTTAATGTTATCTGATGAAAATGGAGTATTTTATTGGCTCAAAGCCCATTTTTTCTTACAACGAGCGAGGCCTGAAAAAGATCCAGACACGGATCTTAGACACAGGCGCGAAGCCTGGGTTCCATGTTCAGTGCCGGCCACTTGACCTGGTACCTTTCGTGTATATATATATATATGGCGCTGGCTTATAAAGTCGCCAGGCCCCTGACGCTTTTATTAATTTGTATGGCTCCAGGCATCTGGCTTAGAGCCATAATAGTATATTAGCCTCTACTTCGATGCAGTCTGATTATTATTTTTTTAATTTAAAAAATATTAAGAATAAAAAAAAAAAATTAGTATTTTTAAATTTAATCAAGCGGTTCGATCTTGAAACCAGTCAACTCTGCTCTTTGCGTAACCCGAGTTCCAATTAACCCGTATGAAAGTTGACCTAAAGTGAATCAATTAATTTAATGGGTTTAAAAACAACTTGGATGATTGGTAAAAACATGACATAATTTTAAAAAACCTTTAACACAATAAATTTTTAAAAAAATATTGAGACGATACCAGATTGGATCGACATCGGTCACCCTGCGATCTAGATCATGAACTTTAATGAGTTTAATAAATTTGTTATTTTTATAAATTATTTTTATTATAAAAATAAATGCTTGTAAAATCAGGCATCAACCCTAAAAAATATATTTATTTGAGATCGTGATAATCCTATAGAAAATACATAAAAATAAATCATGAATTCTATTTTCCAACCAATTCAATATTGAAGAAAAGTAAAATAAAAAAAAACAATTAAAAAAATTGAAAAAAAAAAAACATATCAAATTTGATGGATAAATCCGAAAAACCCGTGAATCGGGTAACCCAAAAGGATGAAACTGGTGCAAAGTTTGGAAGAAATATCCGAAATGGATCCTGATAGAATTAAGGTTAGACACATATCATTTCTCCTCTGCATTTGTTTCCTTATCTTTTTTTTTCTTTTTTTTTTTGAAGTTATAGATATAGTAAATCAATCTCCTTCAATTTTGGAACTATACTACTGCAAGGTTGTGAATTATATGATACCACAAAAGATTGTGAATTATAAGAGATTGATTTTATAGCTGTGGTTTCCCAACTTCATTCTTTATTTTTCATTTTTTGGTTTGTTGTCTGTTTTGCTACAGTCGCGATCTTTGTTTGTCAAGAACCTGAATCTCAAGACTGCTGATGAAATTTTGAAAAAGCACTTTGGTGAACACATGAAAGAAGGGAGAATCCAAAGTGTCAGGGTAATAATCTAGATCATTGTAACCTTAACTGTATTGTATATTCTGTATCACTCTTATGTTGGATTTCATTTCATTCGTTTCTCATGCAGATAAAGAAGCACATGAAAAAAAGGGAAGAATGTTTCAATGGGTTTTGGCTTTATAGAGTTAATTGATTCTGTGGAAACAGCTACAAATATCTGCAGAGATCTACAAGTAATTACAAATCCAGACATTGTGTATAGTTGTTGAAATCTGCTGCTGTTTTTGCTCACCTTATTTTTCCAATCTTTTGTTCAGGGAACTGTTTTGGATGGCCATGCTCATATTTTGCAACTTTGCCATGCCCAGAAGGATGAACATGCAGTGAAAAAGGCTGGGAAGGATAAGAGTTCTACAAAACTACTTGTGAGAAATGTAGCTTTTGAGGCAACAGAGAAAGATCTCACACAACTATTTAGCCCATTTGGCCAGGTGATTATTTTATTTCAGAAAATTTCTAAACCATGCTTATTATCCAATCAATAGGACTAAACGTTTATAACCAATGCTCTATTTTTCAGGTTCTGGAGAGAGCGAAGGAAGGTGAGAGCTTGGAAGAATTACGGGCTCGCAGCCTCGCACGGCTGGCAGCACAATTTACCGAGGAGCAAAATGGTTTCCAGAATCCAGCCAAGTTATCCAAAAAGAGGAAGGACGTCACTAACTTGGACCAAGAAAGCATGAAGTTCTGGAGAATAACAGACTAGTGCTTTAAGCAAATATTTTCTTGTATTATGGAGCAGAGAAGAACCGGGTTTGTCAATGGTTTTAGGTTGTAGATTTACCTTTATCTTAGCTGGCCCCAGTTTGCTTTGTTAGGAGCTGATTTTTGTTTACTACTGTTTTGTCTAAGCAAATGAGTGACTGAATTTTCCTTCCTATCCCCTTATTTATTTTTATTTTGTATAGTAACTTGATAGTGCCTGAGTCAGAAAGAAAATTTAATTTACGAGGACTCTCTTTATGCTTTCCCGCAGCCGCAGCCGCAGCCGCAGCCGCACATATATCAGGTCTCTTTGTAATTTGGCACATGGAAGATATGCGATTTATAACATCCGTGTAATTTCCATGAATCAAGCTCCTTGCAAGTAGCGCTCAACTTCTAGGTTTTCGGCTAGTTTAACATTCCAGTACAATTGTATTTTTTAAAAAATTTAGTTTTAAAATTATTTTTAATATTTTTTTGATTTTTTTGATAGGTTAATATTAAAATAGAATTTAAAAAATAAAAAATATATATTATTTTAATATATTTTTGAGTAAAAAAAACTTTTAAAAATAATTTTTATCACGCTCCTAAACAAGCCTTTCATCGTTGGCAATTAACGATTTGCAAGTCTGATGCATCTTTAGGGGGATGAATAAAGACGAGAAGACGAGGATCATTGTTCCTGAATAATTTGGACACGATCTCTAGGTTTGATTTCACTATGGATAACTAATCAACCATTGAACGATTCTTTCTAAATAAAAGAGTGTATATGTAATAAACTTGTGTGCATTGCTTAACAAAAATAAAGATATTGTCGATGTTATGAAGTGTAGCCTTTATATTAATTTCGACCAAACCATAATGAGGATCTACTTTGATTTCTCTATCGGTGGTATCATACCAATAACATTTGAATAAAAAGACTTTATTAAGCTCGTTATGATATTGCAGTTCGATCACCTCTTCTAACTTTCCATAATAATCAACTTCAAACTCATTAGAAGTTGATCCCTCAACACAAACTCCATTATTATATGTCTTCTACCTTGACTATATTCTTCAGTATGAAAAACATATTCATTGATGAAATACTCATTACAGCACTTAACATTTCTTTAAGAACCAAAACATAGTACATTAAAACCACCACTAACATTCCCTCCCAATTGATAAACCTAGTACAAGATTACAATCATTAACAGTTAAAGAGAAAGGTTTAGTGAAATTAAATATTATGAGAGATAAGAATTATTAAGTAATGCTTACATGTGTTCTGAACCACATGGAAAATTGTTCATCTTGCAATTGAAAAATTTAAGATTCAATCATATGTGAATTTTGAGAAAGTAAAAATTGACGATGTTGCCTACGAAAATTTTTTCAATCTATCAATTTATAACAGTACAAGAAAAAAATTATTTAAAAATAACAACATGCTAATATTGTACTTCCTGAATAAAAAATCTCGATTCATCGTAGTTAAATAACATATAATTATGTGCATGTCTGGATTCGATTTTTGTCAAGTATCTTTCCCTCACTGTATTTTTTGGTAAAGGTCATCTAGGATGAGAAAATATTGACAAATGCTCGCTCAAATGCACTCTCCCACTGTCATTGTGTCTTGGAATGCGGTTGATTCTTGTTTTCAAGTGAAGCTCAAAATAGTACAAGATAAATGTTGAGATCTCCACAACAATATAAGCCTCGCATATCGAAACCTCAACATACATCCTGTTTTTAATCTCTTTTTTTAGGTTAAATAAGTATCTACATGAAATTAAATAAATATTTTAATTTTTAAAAAAGATAATATAATTGTAATTAGAATACATGTACAATCCATAACTTCTCGAATGGATACATCCATCTGTATTAGACAAGGCCTCAAAATTTTATCTCAAATGATAAATGTATGGTTAAATGCTCCAATGAGTAAAAACAAATAGAGGGAATATCATCTTAAGTTTGTAGATTGTTTAGATGATATTCATTTAAAACTTCTCCATGTGTTGTGTATATAACTTGTTAAAGCATATATCTCTAAAAAAATAATTGATCTCCGTGAGTGCATCTCATATTCTTTTTAGCAATAAATATCGGTAAACAAGTGGAATGAGTGTTTGCATAAATATGTGGTAGTCATGACTCTTCATTCTATATAATTTGTCATCCTCCAAATTCACCAATCTAGATATGTTCCAAGCATATTAATCAAGAAAGCACAAACTTTTAAGTCATTGGTAGATAAGTAATTGTGCATTATTGTCGAAGGTGAAGTTGGCTTTAGGCTTTGCGATCCATGACCCATCATAAACCAACTCCATATTTTTATGATGACAAAACAAAAGTATATACATTCTAACCTTTATTTTGCCCTTTGTCTTTCTTTTTACATCCATCACTGTGTTAAAAATATTTTCAAACATATTTTTTTCGATATTCATGACATCAAAATTATGACGGAAGATATTAGTCTTCTAATAAGGAAGCTCCTAAAAAATACTTCGCTTAACTCAGTTGTGGGTCACAACAAAACCAGGAAACTTCTACTTACTAGATAAAAAACCAAACACGATGCTCTCATACTACAAGACCACATCATGAGTATCACCAACCAACAAGAATATGGTGCAACAAATGACTTGAATGAATTGAATTGTTTGTACATAACATAACATGTACGTTCCATGATTCCATTGAAAATTAAGGATACACCTTATTAAATTGTTTTCAGGCTTCACTATTGGAAGGGCACACCATGAGCGCATCATGACTTCATCCACTACATCAAATGAATGATGTCATATCATGTGCTCAGTAGTTTTTGGAGACATAAATAACCTTTTACAGTCTAGAAGTGATTGGAAAGTATCTTATTTTCTATGTGCGATAAAAGTCCTTCCCTTGCTAGTTTTGAGTTTATACCGAGCATGCCCATAAGTTTTTTACTCGGTCAAATATGTATTTTCTAGGTAGTACAACATGCATAAGTTTGAACACTTGTCAATTTTTTAATATCTTAGGCCAAAGAGTTTCATCATGGATTTAACAATATAAAAATTATCTTTCAGCTTATTCTTTTTAAGTACAATGTTTTTTCTCATTCAATGATTTTCTCGTAATTGGTCTCGTTTAGCTTATGATTTGACTTTATGACAAATACATGTGTAACAGACGATAATTTACTGTGATTTTATTCACTCGTCCCGTAATGGTTAGTTAGAATCTTTCAAAAGATTAAAAAGTTGGTTGAGTTTGTATTTGATTTTTCATCTATGATCGAACATTCACCTGCATCACTCTGATTCATTCCCATTGAATCCATAACAATACTCCTATGACGATTACTATTATCATCTACAACTCCATGCATGTTGCTAGAACTAAAAGTTGACCCAACCATTTTTTCTACCATGGTCTCATAAGAAATATATGATTATCTGTGTGTAAATCAACATAAGTATTTCTCTATGAATTCTTTTTATAGAAGATACATCATAACAACATCTTAATCGACAAACTTTTTATTTTTACACCCCTTACATAGACATCTAATAACACCTCCACTAATATTTTTCAAATTAGATAGTGCGTAATTAATAAAACCATCAGCTCTATTAAAATAATCCATCTTGTACGACCCTTCAGGTGAAACTAGATATATCCAAGAACGATCATCCATTATTTATATGAAACCTATATAGAATATTGATGACAACATGTACTAATTAATAATGTAAACTAAACAAATTATCGATATCCAACTAATTAGCTATTATTGGTTTAACTCAAAATTATTCAATCTATTTTAATAGTACCTTTAAATCATTATCAATTTTCTATAAAAATTCAAATCCCTCCAAATTTACTGAAATTTTTAACTTAACAATAAAATTAAAAAAATTTTGAAGTGTATCCATTAAATAAAC
Source organism: Populus trichocarpa (assembly GCF_000002775.5). Lineage (NCBI taxonomy): Eukaryota > Viridiplantae > Streptophyta > Magnoliopsida > Malpighiales > Salicaceae > Populus > Populus trichocarpa. The sequence continues at coordinate 6,424,394 of NC_037285.2, read as the reverse complement.
CATTATTTAGTTCATTATAAAACACCTAAGTTACAAAATCAAACTCAATTTCATTAAATAAAAAATAAATACAGTTTTTCAAAATCTTAAACAAACCCTAACATGTACAAATCATACATTCATATAACAAAGTTCTATGAGAAAAAGCTATAAAAGGAGTAAACACATAAACAAACTACATATACTACATCAAAATACCATAAAGTCAAATTTTAAAAATAGGTTATAACAAAAAATAGGTAGTTTGTCTTACTTGATGAAACAAATCTTAAGAAAAAATTGAACTATAAGAGGGATATTGTTAGATTGAGTGTTGAGGTGGCTAAATTTGTGATGATGAGAGCTTGATTTGTGACAAAATAAGAGGGTGTTGTGTGAAGTTTTATGGGGTATTAAAAAGGAAGAAGAAGAAATGGGAAGGGGGAGGGGGAGGTCATCTATTAGGTTATAACTTAATGTTATTGACGTATTCATAGACAGGTAATAGCAACGGACATGTTTCCTCGGTAATTCTATATGTAATAATAAAACGTTATTTTTCCTTCTCTATTTTATTTATTTTTTCATTTCCAACTATAATTCCCTCTATAATCATTGATGAACAATTTTCATATATGAATACCTATGAAAGTAGCGAGGTAATATTTTGTTAGTAAATGTCACTATAATTTACTGACGGTATTTCCATTTATATTTGATAATTTTCTGGTAGTGCAACTTTAGTTTTTTCCTATTAGTTGGTAAGAGTGTTAAAAAAAATCAATTTATATATATATATATATATATATATATATATATATATATATATATATATATATATATATATATTATCTGACTCGACCTAATCTCAATTAATGTGGATATTATGTATACTAGTCGTAAAAACACCCTAATTAAGAAATAGACATTATAAGTCAGGTGATAAGTTAAGATTTTTGAAATTTAATCGATCCAACTTTTTTCATATATCCCATAGAACTTACTTGGTACAGATACTCTCTTTCTTCCTTACTCACCACCTTACACCAATTATTTTAAACACCAAAACTTACCTTACTTTGAAGCTTAGTTTTTATGTTGCTATTTTTGTTCATTCCAATCCCTTATATATTCCTTGCATGGTATTCTCTGCTTCTGGGAAATTCGTGACTCTTGTCCCTCATTTCTTGAGTAGCATAATAGGACTGGATAAGTCTTTTATGAAGTGATTTATATAGCTGTTGCTGGATATAACCAAATGCTTAGATGATAATTATCTTAGCATAAGTTATTGTTGATGGAGCTTACTCATTGTCCTGGTGCTCGATCATTTCTTAATAATTCGTGCTTCAGACACTTAGATTATATAAAACTTTTGAAATATTTTTAGTTGTTAGGTTCTTTCGAGTTGTAAATATTCCTCCCAACATGAAACTCTTTCAAGTTTCACAGCTCAGCTCATGAAAATTAATAATATAAGTTTAATTCATAAATATCTATAATATGCACATAAAATTAGTCTAATTTATATATTTAACATGCTTGAATCTAAAATAATTTGAATGAATTTAAATTGAAATTTATAAAATATCAAAAATTAAATTAAATAGAATTATAAATGAAAATCCAATTCAACCCGTGATAGTGGGGGTACAAGTCCTGGTTAAAAAAGTAGCAATGAGGGTGTGGCGGGGAATTAAGAAAACGTAAGTGAAATTACACGTGTAGAATAGTTGCATAAAACAAGAAGCCTAATACAATTACACCCTCTAGTGAGCAACTATTTGTTATTTGAATTCCATGCCACCCCGTCCCCATCACGTTTAGACGGACTACTTTTCTTTACTAGAGAAAAAGATACCGGCAACATCATCTGCCCTCCATTTATCTAATACAATATATCTCTGAAGGATCAAGAGCAAACTCAACCATTGGTCTAAGCTCATCCCAGTTCTCATCTCCAAAAAGTTGGTCTCCATTTTGATTCAAAAAGCTTAGATATGATGTTGTAAACGGAACTTGACTCGTTAAGCTCATCTGGGCTGCAAACGACTGGTTATTATTTCCATAGAAATGATCAGTGGTAGCTTGGCTTTCAATCACCTTATTATTAGCTGAAACTTCGAAGCTTTCATCGTTATGTCTACGATTGTCTGATTCACAAGGGCTAGCACTTGAATCAGTACTAACACACTGTTGTTTGGAAGAGAGGTATTTTTTGTTAAAGGGAGCTTCTCTCTGGAATATTCGACAAAGTGTCCAAACTTCCTGTAACATTAAAAAACAGAAATAAAAACTATCAAAAACCGAATGGACTAAGCATCCCAAGTTTTCAGTAAAAAAAAAAAATACAAGAATGGACGAATCTTACAGCTTCGTGAATATCACAGCCGTCAGGATTGGTGAGGCTAGCAGTATTTTCACAAGCAGGAAGGCGAAATTCGTGCATCATCCAGTCTGTTTTCGTGCCTTTTCCAGCACTTCCTCGGTAATAAACTAACGATTTTTTCAGGCCAATGCAGTAATGGATTTTCCCAACAGAATATATTGGCTTGTCAATGCCTGTAGCTTTCCAAAATCCAGATCTTGTGACCCTATTAGGTCTGATGCTGTTCTTGTACTTTCTTCCTCTTCTACAGAAGAAGTACCACTCCCTTTCTCCAGCACTACAACTTGCTTCTTCTGTACAAAAAAAAAGGCAATAAATAAAATTGATAAAGGAAATTTTCTTGCAGTTTAATGACATGAATTTCTTGTCTTCTGCAACACTTGTACAGAATGGTATGGTAAACCTGAGAGAGTTAAGAACAACTTAATTAAAGAATTTTTTTTCCCTTATAATTCGTCCTAGTTTTATATAGTAGATTTTATGTAAATCTCTGTGATAAAAAAAGAAAATTATAGTTCTACTAATTACTTTGAAGGTGTTTAGATAACATTTTTGTATTTCCTGCACATAGTTATAACTACATATATTAACATTATAATATATTTGAATCGATGAACAAAGGAGCAATAGTGCAAGAGCATGCATACTTGGAAGATCCCATGGCTCATATTTGTAGACATCAACGTGTTTGATGAGGTCAATCCTGATAGGCTTCTTCTCTACTTTCTTTTTAAGATAAAATCCTACAAGTTCTTCATCGGTTGGATGGAATCGAAACCCTGGGAGCAGGATGTCATCATCTTCTTCAACGTCTTTTGAACTAGCACTCAACCTATCCAACTCCATTTCCCTTCCTCTCAATGTTTACTTCATTATTTGATGATGCTTGTTATATAACCTTCTTATACACTTTGAGGAGAGGTTTTGGTCAAGGTCCTCGGCTTTGACAGCTTAAAGAATGCAATTATTTATTTATGATTTTGAATTTTTCAACATAATTTAATTCTTTTGTCTTCATATAGAGATTTTTAAATTAGAGAAAGGACGACGAAAATATCTTGATGTGATCGTTTTGAAAAATCTGTGCAAACAATTCGGGGTTGTTTGACAAAATGGGCTTCTATGGTTTTACACATCAATCTGGTTATAGATATTGGAATGGTAACGAGAGTAACAAGTAAAGTTAATCGCTTAAACATCAACTTTCTTGTATTAAATTAATCAAGTTTCTTTCCATTCGGTTTTTAGACACCAATACATTTAATTATGAGATTAACCCTACATGATAAATGATATATAGAAAATAAACAATGAGTCAATCCTTTTAATATAAGGATTTCGTTAACTAGTATTTAATTTTAATTAAGATGCTCATTAAGAGATTACTTATTGGCCCAGTGTTAGTTTTTGATGGTTAATTAATATTTAAATGTGATAATGATTAGTTAATTTTGAGTTTTAAACTTTTTATTTACTCACATCACAAAACAATCGTGATTACATTAAAAAATTTTAAATTCAAAATCCGTTAATTATTACAGCTAGCATTTAAACAATACTAACACCAATTGACTAGCTAGCCCTTAATTAATGTGATAATTAAGTGCATCTGTTAACTTTTCTCTGAAAATAACTACTAAAAATAACTACTAAAACTTTCTTGTTTGATTTTTATAGAGCTTTATTATTTATATAAACAATGAAACTCATTTTTATTTATTTTTAATTCATCTCCTTTATTTTTTTTCATTTCTCCAGCTGTTTGTTTAATTTTAATTTCATTATTTTATTTTCAATTTCATATATCATCAGATTTTTATGAAATACAAGGTTTATCTCAAGAAATAATTATATAAACTTTGTTGGTTTGTGTGTATCTATTATATAATATATATGGGATGAAATATATATAGCAATATATGGGCGAGTGTACGTACCCACATGGCCAATAAGATTCCAAATTAATCTTTGATTCAAGAAAAGAAGACATCGTCGTCATTATGATGTTATCGTAATATTTTACAATTGAAGAATAAAAAAAATATATTTATATTTAGTAAAATAAACTGAAAAGTATATAGATTGATAAATCATAAAATGTGTATGGAGCTAGGATTATTTGTTAGGAGGGGCCAAAATAATATAATAAGATATAATATTTATTTTAATTTAATGTACATGAGTTGTAAAAAAAAACCTGTATAATTTAGTTTTATTCAAATAACTTACTTCAAACATATAATAACATTTATATAAGATAAAAGGTTTGAAATAACACCAAATTAAGTCAAAGCAACGAAATTAATTTCATCTTCATAATATATTCATCACTTTAATGTTGTTATTCTTTATACCTATCAATTATAAACATACAAAGTATATAAAAAAACATTAGCTAAAGCGAAGCATTATTTATGTTCGATAAACTTTGAAATAAAGCAAAAAATAATAAAAAATAATTCTCACTAATCAATGCGGGTTCTTTGTAAACTTAAGCGCATTGGAGTTGCTCAACCATAACTTTAACATTACACATTAGAGTTGGTTCACTAAGCTGCGAGTTATCAATTTTTTTTTCAAAAAAAAATCAAATTCTTCTGATTTTGTTCACGGTTCAACCTAAAATCAAAACATATATCGTGAGAAAAAATTGATAATTTTGGTGGCTCTGCTAAAAACAAAACATTAAAAAAAATCCAAGTATAATCAAAACAAACCAATAAATATATCTAATTAATTAGAAAAAAAAAGCACTATAATAAGAATTCAAAAAACAATTGGTAAAACTAGCAGATCTGAGAAAAAAATTAAGCAAAAATGGTAGAATTATATAAAAAAAAATCTCACCAAATTATTAACAAACATCTCAAAACAAAACAAAAATAGATTTTAAATTTAAGTTACCTTATTTTGTTTGATGAAAAATAAATTAATTGGTGGCTCTGCTTCAATCTTTCTGTTAAAAAATTTTACTTGTGATTTATATTTATATTTATATTTATATTTTTGACCGGCTGCAGGATTTATTGTGGAAAGTAATGATTTTATATTTATAGGATTCATATTAGTGCTACGCAAAATAATTCAAAGAAAATCAAATTGAAAAATCGCACTTAATTACGGTAAGAAAACACACCTGTTTAGAATAAAAAACCTCCTTTTTAGAATAAAAAACCTCCTTCACACTTAATTACCCAATATATATATATATAGGGGGCCCGAACCCCTGCTTGCTCCCCTTCCTTCCGCCCCTGATTGAATGCTAATTAAAAATAAAAATAAAAAAATTATTTTTTATAAGAAAAAAAAATAGATGCACATAAATAAATATATTTTACCATGACTATCTTTTTGTGTTTTATACGCTTTCTTTTATTTATCTTTGAAGTTAATTTTAATTGTTAAGTGCATTATTTAATTTGGGATCTCACAAAACTCAAATTTTAATGAAACGTGAGGAGGGAACCATTTTAAAACCTATCAATTTATTGTATAATATTATAGAGTGCTCTCATTCCACGAGTCAATGTAAATGATAGGATTCTTTATCAATTTTTTTCTATACTAAAACAACTTAGAATTTTGAGAATTTTTATGGAACTTCATATTCATATAAACAATAAAAAAAAATTATTTGTTTTTCAATTCATGCACTTCATTTTTTTTCATTTCTCTTTTTTTTAATTTTAATCTCATTATTTTATTTTCAATTTTATATGTCATCAGATTTTTTTTAAACAATCGTTAGGATTGATTTTGAACTAACCAAATCAATTAGATCATATTAAAGGCAACCCTAATATGATTTAATTTTAAACTCGGGTTAAACAAAGAATTAGGTTGATAGGTTTTTTTCCCTATTAATTTCATATTTTTTTTCTCAGTTTCATAATTAGACTTCTTCTTTTTTATCCGAAGGGCAGGTTGCCTCTAAACCGATCAAGTTGACTAGATCACATTAGAGTAATTTCCACATGATTTAATTTTAAACCCGAGTTAGATAAAAAATTGATTCATAAGGTTTTTTTTATGGCAATCTCTTCCTATTTTTATCTTAATTTTATCCTTAAAATTTTTTTATCGACCGATCGGGTTATCTTTGAATCGATCAAGTTGAAGGGGTTATAATGAAATAACTCTCACGCTGTTTAATATTAAATTTAAATTATACAAGAAGTCAGATCATAATATTCCGAGACTTATTACTTAGACTAAGTTTAATATAAATTTCAAATAATTATTTATACCCGGAAAAAAAACTAGTTAAACCTATATATATTAATCCCCATGCACGTGGTTCATGATAAAATTTTGAAGTCTATGATTTAAAAAGTAACCTAATATATTTTTCTATCATATTCCATTCAAAAACATAGGGCTCGTCGGCAGCCAATAATCAGAACTTCTTACAAAGTAAACATTAAAAAATGCTATTAGCATATGTTTAGCTTGATTCTTTCACGTTGTTGGCGGCTTGAAGCACAACTTGATCAGGCATGTTCCCATTTTCATCCTTTTTAAATTTTTTTTAATATTTTCCCTGTGATGTGCATTCACTAAAGGACAAGAAACTGGAACATGGGCATGGCAAATGATAGGTTGGGGAGTTTTCTTCACTCACGGAATTAATCTTGTATAATTATATATATATTGATGCAAAAAAAACAACTTTAGCAATTCCTTGATGGCTTCTAAAATGCTTTTATAGTTTTATTTAAAAAAACAAAACTTAACCAGTTCGAAAAATAAACAAGAAGCCGTCTTCTACCAATATGCCTTTTGGCCCGACTAATTAAAATATGGTTTCTGTAGCATGGCCAGAGAAAAAAAAATTATTTAATATGGTTGATGTAATTCAATAGGATTGCAATATTATTTGATTGAACTTTTTCAACAAATTTTTAGTGTCATACGTATACATGCCTGTATTGTAACATTTATTTCAAAGTGTTGTGCAATATTTTTAATATTCATCGGCAACGATTTTCTACAAATATTCGTTGTATGTGTATCTGTGGTTATGTCAAGGGCGGGGAAATTAAGGTAAGAAAAAAATAGATGGAATATTGAGCGACGGCCGGATAGCTGGAGTTTCTCCTCCCAAGGAGGGAGGGAGAGGCCATGCTCTTTCTAGCCCGACTGTACGCACCTGATAGGAACACTCTGACGAGTTAGGATGGCCAGAGTGGAAAAGAAAAAAAAGTAGGGGAGAAAACGAGTTAAACAGAGACAGCACAATTCCTTTCAACAGTACGAAACTACGCATCACGTGTCCAAGATTCATATTGAATTTCATGACCTCCAAGGGTTTTGTTCGATTTTGTACGGCATCATTTTAATTGGCTGGGAAAGAAAGTTAATTTTGAGTAAGCACATTGATGGGTCTTTCTTGTGGGACCAAACACATATATATATATATATGGTAAGTAACCAGTTAGTTTAGCTGTTTAGGTAAGATATTTAGCTTACGAGAAGAAACATGGAAAGGTGTGTGGAAAGAGATCTTGAAATGGAAGCAGGTCTCAGTACAAGAAGGATACATGCAATTCTCCTGAAAATGAGAGAGATGTGTGAATTGAATGAACACGAGTTCTTACAACTGAGGGCCCAAGTAATTTGATTGATTAATTAACATATACTAAGAGAATTGTCAAAATATATATTTGACCTAAAGCATCGATCCAGCATATATAGGCAAGGATATTTAATGCTTATCTTAAGAGAAGTACGTACCTTGGAAAGATATACAATATTGTTCAAAGGGTACAGCAAGACTAAGGGAACGTGGTTGCGGCTGCGTTCCCAAAAAATTTAATTTTTTTTTATTAAAATTTAATATGATTTGTACGTTTTGGATCGTTTTGATGTGCTGATGTCAAAAATAATTTTTAAAAAATGAAAAAAAATATCATTGGTATGTATTTTGACACAAAAAGTTATTTGAAAAGCACCCGCAACCACACTGTCAAACACGATCTAGGCCTTAATTTGGGGAAATCTGGGCAAAAATCCACTCATGACAGGTGAGCAAAATCCACGGAGATCACCTGGGTTTCAATTAGAAAAGAATTCATTATTGCAGACATGCATGTGAAGCTTTCTAATTAACAAGAGCAACGAGGAAAAGGTCAAGATTTTTTTTATTTTTTTAACAAAGTCAAAGCCATGGGATTATATATAATGTTTTCCAAATGTATATTTCAGAACTATAATTATAAAATCGCTTTCCATTAAATTCTTGGTCGTCCTATACCATCACTGATGATGTCTTCTTATAGAAAGTTTTGCAGAAGAATTATTATCAGGATGAATATAATAAAATAACAAGGAAAATGTACTGAGAATAAACAAAGTTTCTTTGAAATTAATATTTGGCAATAAGGTCGTAATAAGATTCCCCAATGAACCGTGCTCACACTCTAGTTATAGAGAAATTGAAGAATGGAAAATATATTTTTTCCATTACAAAACAAACCATTTTAATTAAAGCCAGTTAATGTAATCTTTTACCAGATAATATAAAGAGATATATGCACCCTCACATTTAATTGAGATGGTTAAGCTCTTGTCTTGTTTACTTTTTCTATTCTTAGGTTATTAGTCGGTCAGTCCAATCATTGTTTTATTTAGGTTGCGTTTAAAACATGATTAATTTGGTGCTAACATAATTTGATCGGATAAAGCATTCCCCCCCCCCCCCTGTTAGAGATGTGTCCAAAGGTACCTCTGTTTCGCGGAAAATATTTTGTTTGTACTTGTTTCTGTAAAATATTTTATAAAAAAATTAATCAATTTATGGTTAATTCTCAAATTTAGTTAAATATTATCAGCTCATAAAATTTTATAAAATATTTTATAAATAATAATTCAATTATATTATCATCTAATTATTTCATCTATCATTTTCATCTTATAATCATAATCACCTTACCACCATCTTTTATATTACCACTATCATTATCTTACAATTACCATTATGATGATCACCGCACCACCACCTCCTTCATCATTATCGCCGCTATGTCACCATTTGTTTTCTTCATCTCCATCAGGTTCACCACCACCTTTTCTATGATAAGTTTCACTTTGCCACCATCATTTTCCCCTCACCATCACCTCACAACCATTACCATTTCACCAGTGTCATGATTACAATTACTACTATATCATACCTCCATCATTATCTCATTGAAATTTATTTACATATAAAATATTTTATGTAAAAATATTTTTTAAATCAAACATTTGACATCAATTCCTATATGGTTCATTCCCATCTTAGTTTATTTATGCACGTATGACACTCACCGCCCCTTTAATTTCTGGCTGGATTCTACGTACAGGGTCTTGACAAACACTACTGATGGAGGTAAATTTTCCAAACCATGGCAGCAATTATTTAGTTTGACATTCAACAATGGTGTCGAAGCCCTGTCAACATTATTGGAACAGCATTGTTCATTCTGTCAAACTCAAGGCCTCTAGATCCCGTCTTTGGACGGTAGTTGCCGTCGATCTTCATGACAGAAAAAGGTTAACATTTCCGGTTTCATGGTATTGTGACTGTTCAGTTTAGATCTCAAAGAGAAAAGGGCCCATTTAAGATTGTAAGGGAGGAGTCATTTATGTCGAAGATGGGTTGGTATTTGCCCTGTCAAAAACATGCCCATACCTCAAGTATATGTATATATTGACGATTGTCAACTACAGGCCTCTAGCTGTCTCTTCTTCTTTCAAGAGAGGATGTGTATCCTAGTCCTAGCCCCCCGATTAACCCATCTCTGACAAATACAAATATGATTATTATTATTATTATTATTATTATAGCATATACTATAGGACATTTACTTTAGTATTTTTTTTTTGTCTTCAATTCTTTTTTATTGCGTACTTCTATACCCAAATCGAGATATAATTTATTAAGTTTTGAGCAAATTAAAACATAGGTGACCAAGGTATAAATTAGTGCAAACTATAGAGAAATTTCATTACCAATTTAAAATCTAAATTTTAATTCAATATTTCATGTGTATCCTCCTACTTTCTCTTCTTAACTTTCAAATTCTTTTTAGTTTTTAAAAATTATTTTTTATCCAAAAATTTATTTTCTTATGTTTTAGTTCTTGAGTTTGAAATAAAAAAGAAAATCACTAAATTTTGGCGAGGAGAAAAGGATTTGTCGGTTTTCATTGATTCCAGTAACTAAAAAGGTTGATTTTGATGGCAATAAGTTTTATTCGACAAAACAAATTTAATAGTGGCTATTTTCAATCTTATTATTGTCTGGAAAAAAAAAATTCAAAGCCGAGAAAAACAATTCTTACCTGATTTGATATGTGTTATTGTATTATTTTTTGAATTTTTTAGCTTGATAAATTATTATTTTTATGTTGCAAGGGTGTTATTTAGGTGTTTTAAGTAAAAATAGGTAAAAATTAGGTTTTTGACCCAAAAAATCAGCACATGATTTTTAAGCCACCATTAATTGTCAAAATTTGAGTAGGAGTAAACAACATGTCAGTTGTATTATTTTTTAAAAAAAAAAATTTGAATGACATGTTGTTACCCTTTAAAAAAAAAAAAGATTTAGGTTCATGGGTCTGGGCTAAAGGCCTATATGGTTGGGCTTTTTTTAAGATCCATACATATTAGGCCATTTAGACAAGGTCTATATGCCTGAACTTTTTTTTAATTTTTTTTATCCTTCAATTTTTTTCCTTTCAATTACATCCTTTAACTTTTTAAAAGAACAATTCCATTATTTTTGTTATCATATCTTTAGCTGAAAAGTAAATTTTAAAAAATAAACTTAATGAATTTTAAGATTTAGGTTACAAGTTTGACAAATTAAATCATGAAATTCAGGTCGATCCAATATGTTGTCACTTTTTTTTCTATTTAATTGTTTCTTTTAATTTCATCTTTTAATTTTTTTAAAAAAATATTCTCTATCTTTGTTATACTATATAGGTAAAAAATAAATTTTAAAAAATTATATTATTTAATCCAAGTCACAAGTTTAGCAAGTTAAATCATGAATACAATTTGATCTAATATATTATTATCTTAATAATTTTTTAAAAATATTATGAATCAGTCCTTGTTATATGTTTTGTTTTGATTTCAATCAGATTAATTGATTTTAATTTATTTTTTAAAGAGTTATTACTGCCTCAAAACTTGAAAAATTCAAAACTCGAAAAATTCAATGCGTTGTCGTGTTAAATATTTTTGAATCTACGTTTCTTGGATATTTTTTTTTGCCATCTAGTTTTTGGTTTTGTATTAAAAAAACTTGGTCTAACCCGCAAGATAGCGCGGGGCAGTAGCCTAATGATATTAATAATTATCGTTACTGATTTTACATAGATCGAGTTCTTTTTAAGTTCAGGAACATGCCCCACCACTTACAAATACCATATAGAACAATTCAAAAATTTGATTTTTGCATCTTTAACGCCCACAATATTCAATGGTTCTCTATCAGTTAGGTACACCACAGTCCACACCATAATCATCGACAGCACAATTCTACAAGATTCATTGGGGTGGAGAAGTATGGAATGAAGCATCTGAGTCAAGAGCCCAATCAACTAATAAACTGTAAACAACAAGAATCAAGTCTTCATGTACCTCTTCAATAGCAACATTTATAAAATTACCCTCGGTTTTTCATAGACCTATGCAGTTTCTTATGAAATGATAGAACTTGCCACAATTTTGATAGACACCTTGCTTCCTAGTCTTTAACTTGCTTCTACTTCTAAATCTACAAAAGCTACCTTGGTAATAGAATCTAGGCAGAGTGACTCCAGTTAACTTCCATAAGTAACAAGAAGAACATCTTGGTTCAAGTACTTTTATTGAAGGGGAAGAACAGGCAATTGAAAGTTATTAATAACTGAAACCACAAAAGGATAATGAAGATGTCCCAAGTGTGCATGCCAATCCTCCACGCTGACTTTTTCACTGATGAATGCTTGTGCTCCTTGGCGTAGTGACTGCAAGGCAACCCCAGGAAGTCTGTATAGTCCATCTTCAGTCGGTCCTTGGAGCAAAGGTTTCTGTGTTTCTCGCAAAGGTTTCTGTGTTTCTCGTCCTCCACAACAAAATGGTTAGAATGGAATTGAAAGAAACAATTATTTTCTTTTGTAAATTTATTGACAGATAGTGATTGTATTTGCATACGAGGGACGTGTTTTATGATTAAGTTTGAACTACTGAGAATTGGAATTTAAGCTAGCCTGTCCAACTTGTTTAATTGATAAGCCATTTCCATTACCAACTAGAATTTTGTCTTTACCTTTGTACTCTTCAGAAATTTTCAGGGTAGCCAAGTCTGGAGCCATGCGGTGAGATGTAGCAGTGTCTGGGAACCAGTCTGAAAGGCTTGCTGGACTGTTTGACAATCATATTTGTAGTTGGTGTGCCAGTGTTCTTCTCATAAAGATTTCGACACCACTTTGCAGAGTCGTTTCGCAAACCACATTTTTGACATGGTGTTTTAAAGAACCTCCTGTTTCCTCTTTGTCCTTGCTGCTGATTAGAGGAGTTGTTATTCCTCTTATTGTTACCATTATTGATATAATGAAAGGTTGAGTGACTTGTCATGTTTACAGTAGCAGTGATCAAGCGTCTGGAACTCTGAAGTAATATTTCATGCGCAATTAATTTCCCTAACAGCTCATGGAAAGAGAGGCGATCGTTTCTTGCAGAGACATCAGCAATAAGGGGATGATATTCAGTGGGAAGTAATCTGAATATATTTGCATTAAATTCAGCCTTACCAAGAGGAGTTCCGGCAGCTGCTAATTCATTAGAGATCAATTTAGCTTCCTTGAGAAACTGAGCCATAATTTTGTCTGCAAAGGTGAGCTCTTGCAGAGCTAGGTGGATTTGCACTTGTCTAGCACTGGAACCCGAACCAAAAGCATGAAGAAGAGCTTGCCATACATCATAAGAATTATCCAACCCTACTACGTAAGGAATGACTTCCTCTGTGAGTGAGGAGACGATCCAGCCAAGGAGCAGTTGATCTCTCTGAAACTATTTGTTGTATTCTGGATTTTCATCAAAGGGAATTGATTTCAGAATTGAAAATATGCTTTGGTGGTACTGGAATGGTGCAGTTAGTGTGCCCATTCAATCTATAGCAATTACGAACGGGAGTGAATTGAGTCTTCCAGATCAGAAAATTTCCAAGGGTGATTTTGGTAGAGAGAATCTTGAGCATGAGTTAGAGTAGAAGGAAAGGCATTTGGAAATACAGGATTCGGAGTAAGGCTAGAGGCTTGAGGGCGAGGCCATTTCAGGTGCTCCAATACCAAATTAGAAAAGATAAAAAAAGGTTGGAGAGAAATATTGCTCATCCATTCTGTAATGCATGTGTGAAAACATATACAAGGATTCCTAAAACTTTTCTAATCTCCTAAAACTTTGCTCGTATATGATACAGATATTGTATTGAAATTGCTAGCTAACCGCCTAAAACTTGGCTAACATGGTCTCCTTAAACTCAGCTAAATAAGCTGAGTTCTTGTGATATACAGCTGGTGTTATACAACTGGTATATACAACAAACAAGCTTGAGATTCTTTCGACTATTACCACACAAAAAAAAAAAAGTTGAGATTTTTTTTCATCGTATCAGAAAATTATAAGAACAAGAAATTGTCAATTTGTCATATTAAAAAATAAGATCAACCTCACTATACATGAAAAATAAATAAAAAAATAACTCCGAGTAGTAACTTAATTAATCGGGTCTCGAATTTGTTTCTTCACAAGTTTTAATTTCTTTAAAGTTATTGGAGGTTTATATAATCGTTAACTTCAAGGTTCGTGAAATTAGTCGAAGTATACGCAAGCTGACATGAATATTCATGTTAATAAAATAATAATAAATAAATAAATAAACAAACAAGATTACAAACATTTACTAATCAAACTCGCACCACCCAGAACATGGTAGCCACAAAACCAAGAAAAGCCATCACAATACAATCCCTTCCCCCATAGACAGACCCCGCTGAAGTTGGAATAACAGAGGCAGGATTGTTGCTCTTAGAAGAAGGTTGTGTAAGAGTACCCCCTGCTGGCTGTGCTTGTGGCGCCCCAATCGGTGGATTTGCTTGGTTGTCTTCTACATTTACCTGAAGCTTCATTCCTCCTAGACAATGTAACTGGTTACCACAAACAAAGTATCTCGTCCCAGGTTCTGTCAAAGGCACGGTTGTGTTCCCATTTGTGAATGTTCTTGCAACATTAGTGGTGTTGCAGCTGTCGAAATCTTCTTTCTTCACCTCCTCAAGACTGTGGGATGATGAGTATTGAAACGCTACAACGATTGACAGGAAAAAAAAAAAAAACAGAGAGAGAGAGAGATCAGTCCTGTTGCCATTCAATTTTTTTTTTCTAGTGATTGAAACATTAAATTATGACCATAACGTAGAAGTACTAACATAGAAGATCCCCAACGACAAATGTCTTGCTCTGTGCCCATGTATCAAGGTCAGTACTTATGTCCCAGCCAGAGTTATCACCTACCATGTAAGTTGCTGCATTGCATGTTAATGCTAGGCCAAGAACAACCAGAGAATAGACCAAAACCAGCTTAGCCATTGATATGTGAATAGTGATGGCAAACACGAGAAGAAGATGATTAGGCACAGCTTGTATATATATATATGAAGGTTGATTAAGATTAGATGACCTAACTTCAAATTTGCGATACTTGTGTTTGTTTCGTGTTTTTTTTTATTGAGTTTATTTTATACAACATGGTTTGTTTGAAAAATCGAGAAGGAATAAACTTCACTATCCACCCTTAAATCAATATTATCTTTTCAATATACATATCTACTACAAATTTAAGGGATTCAAGACTAAAAAAAATTGTCAAAAGACATTCTTGTTTCGAACATCAATTCATCATGAAAGGAGCATTTTCCTTCATCTAAATCATATTAAAGCATCGGTCCAAAGTGAATATTGGGATTGCGGTGCTCAAGCTTTATTGAAATTGTGGTGCGGTCTCCACCTATCAAAAACAGGGTAAATTACTTTTTTAGGTGGTCCTCCATGTTTTTTATTTTGGTCATCTTAATCCCTTTAATAAAGTTTTAGGCACACTAACCCTTATACTTTCAATTCATTGTTGTTTCAGTCCTTAATACAAATTATGGTCATTATATGGATGTCATGTGTTTCCACAGATAAACTTATAATTAAGTGAAAATGAGGACATGAAAAAACACAAATGGAAAGTATATATAAGGGTTGCTGAGCTGAAATTCGTAGTGGAGGGGTTAAAATGACTGAAATGTAAGAATTGAGGGACTACATGTGTAGTTTAACCTCCATAACATCCACTAATTTAACATTTTTGTCACGTGGTGGATGGATTGGGGCAAGATATGGTCAGTATAGTTTATCAGCCGACGTGGGTGGTCGAACCATCGTCCTTTATATATTGTGTCGCAAGTTCTATTCATTTTCTTTATAGTTGGTGAGGTGGGTGAGAAGAAAAGGCTTGCCTGCTATGAGGAAGTTGAACCCCCTTCCAACTCCAAATTCTTAGTTTTTGACTTGAGCAATTTTACTGATTTCCATGTCCACTAGCAAATCAAATAACACATTGGAATGATTGCTTGAAGAACAGGAGATGGGAGCTGATTAGGATTTGCACTTTGGATTATTTTAGGGATGGCGTCTACGCACCAAACCGTTGGACCAACGTTATAAAGCCAAAAGAAATTACATGAAAGTTGAGGGCGGCAGCTTTTCAACACATCCGAATGGTTTAGATGCACGTTCTTGCATGCGAATATGCACAGTACTGTAAGCATACCAGTCTAAGCCTTATTTTCAAGAATATGGAGGAAATAATCAAAACGAAATATATAAATCCGTCTGAAGACAACATGCACTGGGTCAATTCTGGACATCGGTCATATACACACATGCTGATGGAATTTTCCAGTCTCTAGGAAGAGTGCACGAATTGTTCACTGAATACGATTAATGCTTTTTAACTACTATAATCTTTTTCATGATCATGATGTGGGAAAAAATGGATGGTGTCTTTCAAAATTTGTTGGCTCAAAACAAACTTTTCCTGGGTATCCAGATAAATAATAAAATCTTATGGCTATACTCAATTTCTGGTTATAATATTCATGACGCAGCCATAGAGATAGGGCCTGGCTGCTTGCAAGAAAGATATATTAAACAGGCTTTGCATGTGTGTGATTGAATCAAGCTGGTCATAATTAGGATGCTCTATCCTCATCTGAAAAACAACGGGCCTCAATACCAGCAGTTTTGAGGAGGCGACAATGCAAGTGGGCTTGTGGCTTAACACATGTTCAACAGAGAGACCCCCTTTAGCCTAGTTGGTTTTAAAGGTGCGTTGCATGGCAAGTTCAATTCAATCAACTGGCTACATAAATCCACAACTTCCCATGACTTTCCTGCAAAAAGTTCGTTTTTGTTTTCTAGCTTTTATCAATTGCTGGATGGGATAGAGAGAACAGATGATTTTTTCCAGTTTTGACATAATGTCTACATCAGAATAGCAGGAAAACGTTGCAGCTTTTACTCTTGAAACTGGTCTGCGTTTCCAAAGTGCTAACAAACTTACTTTTGACACTCAAAACTCTCCTTTATAAACCCCACTCTTAGATACTCTACCAAAAACCGTCAAATTTTTATTTTACCTGCTTATCCTTCTACTCATATTTTGGTACTATTTTGAGCCTTTTTTGAGACATTTTTTGGTTGAGGTTTTGAGATGGAAAAAAAGGATAGCTCAAGTTCATTTACAATTGGCAACAGTGCACAAGAGAGAAGCTGGTCATACGTGCCAGATTGTTATGTAATTCCATCTTCAAATCGTCCGAGTTTGACTCCAGAGACTGCCAATGTGCCTGTTATTGATTTTTCTAGGTTGAGGCAGGATGCTACACAAAGGGCTAATGCCATTAAAGAAATTGGAAATGCTTGTCACCAAGTGGGATTCTTTCAAGTAAGTATCGCAATATTTTACACAAGCTTTTTCAAGTTATATATAATGGCTGTTCAACATGTACAGGTAATGGGATATCGATCTCTATTGCTTGGACTAGCGTAACAAGCGTACAGCATAAATTTATGGAACTCGACAGCATTCATTTTTTATTTTATTTTCTGCTTATATATTGATCACACAGATTGTCAATCATGGAATTTGCCAATCAATATTGGATGGAGCACTTTCTGTGGCGTCGGATTTTTTCAAATTACCTACCGAAGAGAAGGTGAAGTTCATGTCTAATGATGTAAAGAAGCCAGTAAGGTATGGGACGAGCCTCAAAGATGGAGATGACAAGTTCCAGTTTTGGAGGGTTTTCCTCAAGCATTATGCACATCCTTTATCTGACTGGATTCATCTATGGCCAAAAAATCCACCTCATTACAGGTAGTTATTTTTATCTTCACTTGTTTTTTTCTTCTCATTCTTAAGGCCATAAAGGCAGAACTTGATATTTAATATGCTTCAAACTTGATATTACATGTAGTTATTTATCTACTTCAAATTAATTTTTTTTTATGTTTTCAAAATATATTGATATCAACAATAATTTTTAAAAAATATTATTTTAATATATTTTTAAATAAAAACAACTGCCGTACACTTGCATTCACTCCATCCCTGCATACCACTGAACTAAATACATGGTTCAATCCCAAGTTGGCATTTTAATTTACTATATGCCAATTATATTAATTGTCTCAGCAAAACAATGCAAATGGAAAGCAGCTTATAATTGATGAATCTCATTAATTCGGGGTCAAATTGCATAAATCTCTGCTTGTCTTTTCTTAACAAATTCCTAGATTTTCTCATATATAGGAATTTTTGTACTTCAGGGAAAACATGGGAAAATATTGCAAAGAAGTTAGGAAACTAGCCTTGGAGGTAATGGGAGCCATCAATGAGAGCCTTGGGCTGGGTCCAGGTTACTTGAGCAACCAGATGGAGGATGGAATGCAAGTCATGGCAGTTAATTGCTACCCTCCATGCCCAAACCCTGAACTCGCACTAGGATTGCCACCGCATTCGGACTACACTTGCTTAAGCATTGTCCTCCAGAACTCGGCTGGCCTTGAAGTAATAGATAAAAGAGAAGGCAAGTGGAAGCTAATCCCGGAAGTTCATGGTGCTCTTCAGGTCCACATAGGGGACCATCTTGAGGTACTAAGCAATGGCTTGTACAAAAGTGTTGTGCATAGGGCCATACTGAATTCTGAAAGGACTAGAATCTCAATCGCTAGCCTACATAGTATGGGTATGGATGAGAAAATGGGGACTGCAGAGGAGCTTGTGGATGATCAACACCCTAAGAACTATAAAGAGAGCAGCTTCAGAGATTTCCTGGATTTTCTATGCAAGAATGACATCGCAGAAGGAAAGAACTTCATCGATAAACTAAAGATCAAGGCCTAGATGCAACTTCTGTCTCTACAGTGTGTTCTTTTTTTCACCAATCCAGGGTTGAAACAAAGTAGCAAATGAAATAGCTATTTTACTTGGCTTGTTGTCAGGATTATGTATTAATTAGTTCTTGGTGATCATAGTTTATTTTAGCAGGTTGGTTCTTTTGGTTTAGAGTCAACCGTGCTGGTTTGGTCTTCTGCTCTTTTTCCATGTTTCTCTGTTATTACCCACCCAGGTCTAGTGGGTTTATAGAGTTGGGGCTTTGGCCTTCTCTACTCTTAATTTTCATTAGATGATAGATTAAGATGGGATGTAATTATGACAAGTTTGGATAGTTTTCTTAAAAATAAATGATGAGATAATTTGATAATTTTCTCAAAAAAGAAGTCCGTCCTTGAACACATTTCCTTGTATTTAATGACTAGGTTGTAATAATAGCTAACAAAGACTAATTCACCTTAACAAACCCTCTTACATAGAAAAAGAGGACAGCCAAAAAAACAGATTCTCCCAAATCCAAGCCGTTTTCCTTGAATTCATTAACGAAGAACCATCATAAAAAATACACTTCCATTTTTGTCCATATATATATATATACCCTTTCTCCTTCTTCTTCATTCCGTTTTTTTTTTTTTCTTGTCATTGTTCTTGCCAAACAAACACAAAAAATGCATAGATCAGCAAGCTGGAACCGGGTTGCCGACGACGATTACTTCAAGCACAGGATGGCTGATCAGTACTATATGCACTCGTCGCCCAATGAGGGAACTCAAGGGATGAGAATGTCATCGTCCATAGAATTGAATCAGCTGCCAGCCTATGATCCAATGGTGGAATTGGCTATGAAGGAGAAGTCACGTGCGAAGTTTGCAGAAAATGCTGTCCATATTATTCCGTTCGTGCTGCTTCTTTGTGGCCTTGTTTTATGGTTCTTTTCCAATCCAGGTAATAATAGGGTTTAGAGCATGACAGACATGATCCAAATGACTGTATATTAAATTATATGGCCAATGAGTTTATAGTTTGATTGACATCAGTTCCTTCTTATTGATATCATTGGATGAATCTTGCTAGCTCGTAGAATTCGTCCCTCGTGGATTTTTAATTCCTTTTTACATTTTTGGCAGACGTGAATGTGGGAGTTAGAAATATGGATTCCATAGCTGCAAGGATTGAAGGATTGACAATTGAAGGAGACATTGATACTGATAGTGACGGTACGCAAACAGGGTTTCTACCACTCGATCAGGGAGATTCGGGCATGCCAAAACAAACAAAACATCACAAAAGTCTCAGAAAAATGATCAAAACTGATCTTCATTTTCTTTAGCAGTGCAATTCTTAGAATATATAGGATGTTGTTTTATTTCTTGAACTTCCTTCCATCTCGAGTTTTTATTTATTTTTCAATGTTTGTTATGACACTAAATTGATGAACTCGGTGCGCATGCATAATAATGTTCTGATGAAAAATTATTTTCGATGTATGCAAACATTTTTATATTGAGATTACCTAGCAAGCTAGCTACTTGTTTTGAAGATTTTGATATTCTAGACATGGAAATAATTCCTGCTGGTTTTTTTTTTCTTTTTAATTAATTTGCATTTGGGAATTAACATGATCATCGAGGGCCTTCGCAAGTATGCAAATCTTGTGATGTTCATTAAAGTTTTGTGCTTTCTTTATTGAGAATGAAAGAAGATGCCCGGTTCTAAATGCTATTGCAATGTATCCGCATGCTCCTACATTTTGTGCAGTTGAATAGATTCCTCCAAATTTGGAGTTCATTTCACCAAATTTGTTAAATCTAAAAATTGTGATCAGTCCACCAAAATTGGGATCTCCGAATTCCCTCCACCGTTTGATCGGTGCCCGATGGTAGAAGGAATTCGGAATCCCAATTTCAATGGATGCATCATTGTCTTAAACCTAATATTAATAACTCTATCTTCATTATTATTTGGTTTTACTGTTAAAAATATCCTAAGATCAAATGTTCTATGCCAAGAGTACAACCCATACATTTTGTGACTAAACTGGATAAAAAATAATTTCTAACGTAAAAAAAATATATGCGTACTTTTAACCTCTTTTTTTTTAAACCAAGAAAAATTTATTTTGTGAATTGAAAAATTAACACCTGTGTTTGATTAATATAATCGATAACTAAAGATAAATATTGTCAATACACCATTGTTTCACCTTTTTTTTAATATATATTTAGATAATGATGTTTTTAATCGGTTAATTTGAATTTTTTTTTTCAATTCAATTTTTTCAGTTAATTTATTTTTTGATTTTTTCATTTTAATAAGTTGTTTGGTTTTTTTATCACCCCTGCCAATAACGACTTTTTTAGTTATGAAATGCGGTCAACCATAATTTTCTTTTTTTTCTTCTTTATTTGGTAACTTTCTCTATTTTCTCTTAAACTCAAAAACTAAAAAGTAAACAAAATTAAGTTTTGTATAAAAAATTATTTCAAAATTAAAGGACCAAAACCGATGCCAATACAAAATGTAAGGAGTAAAGATAACTTTTCCACATGAGATTGAGATAGATCACCCTAGTTTTTTTTCTCTGTTTGGTTCTTAGTCTTTTAATTATGTCGTGATGCTATAAATTAAAAAAAAAACACCTATTTAAATTGACCTACAATCAAGCTCTAAAACCTTATTGAAACCTTTACATCTCAAGAAAATGCAAAAAACTAGAAATTGTCAATTTAAAAAATACAGAAACATAAAATAAAAGGAAAAAATAAAGAAAAATATTTGGTTTAAAATGAAAAAAAAATAACTATTGTAGTCCATGATGATTTGTGAGAGACGTTATAGTGCACATGCACTATTTAAAAAACCCAAACCGTTTAGTTTTTCTTAATAAATAAAAAAAAAAGGCTTTTTCAAACTTGATTTGCCTTTTTCAGCAAGAAAAAGAGTAAAAAATAGTTTAATGAAACTTCTCTCATCAAATAAAACTCACTGATACTAAAAACAACTCTTTTCATTGTCGAAACGTGGTTAACTAATAATTTTTTCTCTGCTTTCTTGTTTTTCGGTGTCTTTTTCTCTCTTTCTCAATCCACAAACTAAAACGTAAATAAAATAAATTTTTATATCAAAAACTAAAAGGACCTAAAGCAAAGCCACAATAAAATATGGGGACTAAGTTAGCTTTTCCAAATGAATTTGAGATAGGCCACCCTAGTTTTTTCTTATTTCTTAGTGTATTCCTTATTTTTTAACCGTAACATAATGCTTCAAATTAAAACAATAAATAATTAAATTCACTAGCATTTAATCTCTAAAGTTTTATCAAAACCTTCACATCTTAAGAAAATGTAAAGGATAAAAACCGTCAAAAGAAAACACAATACTAGAATAAAATAAAATAAAGTTTGATGAAAAAATAAAATAAAAATCATTATTATAATCCACGACAATAATGTGTAACCGTCGCTAAAATGTAAGTGTACGGTTCAAAAACCCCAAAACTTTTAGTTTTTCTTAACTTAATTTGGACATTTTTCAAGAAAAGCCAAATCAATTTTGCGCTTGTAATTGGGCTCAAGTCAGTTACTGTTAAAAGCTGATTATGTACGATAGGCCTTGCTTGTAATTGTACCAAGGTAAAAAACAAGATGTCCATAGTTGGGTTGGGTCAAGGTACAATCTGATTCGACAAATAAAATATGTTTTCAGTTTTGACGGTAGTTTTAAAATCCGGTCCAGTCCGGCGGGTTGACTCGTGACCCGGCCGATCTGGGCCTGGAACCGGGCCGGGTTGAAGAAAAAACAGGAAAAGAAAAATCCCGGTGTGACCTGGCGACCCAGTAAGACCCGGTCAAAAACTCGGTTGCAACCCGTTGACTTTTGTTTTGATGACGTCATTTTGATTTTTTTTAAGAATTGACCCGGACGATCCGGTGACCCGGTCAAAACCCGATACCCGGGTCTTGGACCGAGCCGGCCATTGAACCGGGTCTACAAACTATGGTTTTGACACTATAGTTTATTTTAATAGAGTTTGGACACAATATTATGAGCTGAAAATTGAATTCAATTTTGTTCGGACATACTTTTGTTTCAAAATAAATAAAAAATAAATAAAATTGAAGGCAAAAAAATTATGACTATAGATGTTCCTGGTTTTGCACTCTGCCACCATGAAGCTGAGCCAAAAATCATTGAAAGCCATGACTCGGAGACTCATGTAAAGCTCAAAATTTGTCTAAAGTTTCTTCCTTTTGGCTAGGGCTGAGCATTTTCGGTTCGGTCCGGTTTTGAACCAAAATAAATAACCAAACCGAATTTTTTTTTTTAGTTTTTGAACCGAACCGAACCGAAAACCAGTTAAACCGATTAATTTCGGTTCGGTTCGGTTTGGTTTTTTTCCCTTCCAAACCGGTTCAAACCGAAATTATGATGCTCAAGCTAATTTCAGATTCAATCCACTCCTTCTCGAGGGAATGTTACAAGGCCTACGAATTGCAAACAAATAGAAAGCATTAAAGCAATTCCCAGCATCATGCATGCACCCAAATCTCATCATATTGAGGTCACCAAAGATTAGATCGAGTCCATGATTACTGGATTCAACCAGAAGCATTTTCAAAAGCAATTATAAAACTGTCAAGCACCACAAAACCACAATATTTGGGCCAAGAACATGCAGATCCGAGAGATGAGAAACAGAGATAAAGAGCATGGAAGAGAATAAAACATATTTAACTCAAATCAGTTGAGAGATGAGAGACAAAGAACAGGGAGAGGGGGCGGCTGAAGGAGATGGAGCTTAAGCAAAGGAGCATGGAGCAGGAGTTTAACAACTAATGAGTAACAATCGTGGAGCTGAGCATGAAGAAAAATAAGAGAGGAGAGATGAGGGGGAGATGTAGAGAGCAAAGGAAGGGAGGGAGAGAGATGAAGAGACAGAGAGCAAAGGAAGGGAGGGAGGGGGGGCGGCGGCTGAATGTAGGTTTAGGGTTATAAAACTTTCTATTTATACTTGTTTTATTTTTAAGTGGTGGCTTGGTTGAACTGGTTCGGTTCAATCGGTTTCAGACTTTGAAAACCGAAACCGAACCGAACCGGATTTTTTTTGTGATTTTTTAATCGGTTAATTTGGTTTTTTTTTTCGGTTCGGTTTTCTCGGTTATTTTTTTTCCGGTTTTCTCAGTTTTTCGGTTTTTTTGCTCACCCCTACTTTTGGCATCCCCTTGAGCTGCATTCAAGATGTTTAAAACAATTCTACTTTGCCAACATGAAGCTGAGCCAAAAATCATAGGAAGCCATGGCTCGAGACTCTTAAAATTTATCTAAGGTTTCTTCCTTTTAACGTCCCCTCAAGCAGCTGCATTCAAGATGTTGAAGGTAATGCCACTATGTGAGTTAAAAATTATTTTTAATATAGTATATTAAAATAATCTAAAAATATTAAAAAATATTAATTTAAAATATAAAAAAAAATTTAATTTTTTTTAAATACTTTTAAAATATAAAAACAAACAGTACGTAATCACACACAAGTGTTCTTAATGTCTGTTGGGCTTTGTAAGTTTCGGGTTGTTCCCTTTTTAGTATTGAAGTTGAACGGTCCATATATTAGCAATCAGTCTGCCACTCGGGCTGGTCCTATGTTATATTAACTATTTAAAGCCCCCAAGCTGACGGTCCCATATATATTTATTTATATACATACATAAACAAAACTTCTTGGTTTTCCATTTTTATCGTCGCTCATAACTGTCTTTCTCTTAGTTTTTACCTTTGCCTGTCAGATTTCAGATTCGTTACTCTCCAGACCGGTTCAATTCCCGGTCGAATTTACTAACAGCCATGACACCTGAATAGTAAGTTACAAAGATCTCGACTTTTTTTTGTAACTTTTCGTATAAAGAATTGGATTTTGTTGGGATATGTGAAAATATTTTAGGGGGTTAATTGGATCTGTAGTAATAAGGGTGATTCATTGGTTCTGGTTTGTGGGTTTTGTGTGTGCTTCAGTTTTATGATATGGGTTGTAATTAAATTGAATAATTTTGTTTTGGTGGCAGTGATTATTTGTTTAAGCTTTTGCTAATTGGGGATTCTGGTGTTGGCAAATCATGTCTGCTTTTGAGATTTGCTGTAAGATTAAATTTTTTTGGCCTCTTGTCTTCTCTTTTTGCTGATTGCAGTCATTGCAAGCTCATTAGATTGTGAAGGTTTGATGCGTTGAACTTGCTTTTTTTTAATCTTTTCAATGCAGGATGATTCCTATCTGGAAAGTTACATCAGCACAATTGGAGTTGACTTCGTAAGCATCTAGAGAGTTATTGACTTGCGCAAATGTTGGTTTGATTTGAGAATGCGACTGATAAATTTGATTTTCTGTTCTGCAGAAAATTCGCACTGTGGAGCAAGATGGAAAAACCATTAAACTTCAAATTGTAAGATGCTCTTTTCATATTCTGAGATATTGTTTGTTTAGTATTCAGGGGAAACTTATTACCGTTAACACCTCAAGTTTTAATAGGGTAGCTCCCAATAACATCATTTTGAGAATTGTTCGAGACTTATTTTATGTTTGTCTCCTGTTTCTATTATACTAACTTTTTTGTGTCTTCAACTCCTCGTGCGTCTGGTATAATGAATAGTATTGCGATCCTCTGATTTTCAAATTTTAGTTGTATTTGTGACTTGATTGCTTTGATCTACTACCCGATATCATGTGGGTATTAAAACCCTTTAAAAAAATTTATGGCAAACCAAACACCCTTTGACCCATTTTTTTTTTATACGACCCGATGGGGTTGATCCGAAATTTTTTATTCAACCATAAACCGAACAAAAAATTCTGGTTTGATCTGAAAACAACCCAAAAACAAAACTAAAGCCAAAAAATAGATTAAACACCCAAAAAAACACAAACTAAAAAAATTCTTGAACAAAATAGATCAAACACACAAAAAAGATGGAACACCAAGAACATCGAACATGAACCCTACAACATGGGTTCCAAAAAGACCAGAATTGGTCAAAATAAAGGCACATACATGTTGGAAATTATGCAAGGACCAATAATCTTGTATCCATTTTCTTCGATTATCACTAAAACATCATGATTTTTTTCAAAATGGGTTTCGGTTCAAAATCGAAACCCTAGGATTAAAACCTATAAAAAAAACATGTTATTGATGCAAATAAACACTAAATTATCTCCTAATTATGCATAATGAAGGTGTTTGTGCAAAGAAATGGACCAAACATGGTCCGAATCTAGGGGTCAAGGCAATGTTCTTTCAAAAAACATGAAGAACATACCCAGAAAACCCAGAAAATCTCTAGCAAGGGCAGCCACTGTCAAGCCCAGAAATTTTAATAGATATCAAAAACAAACTTAAACAGAAACTTTAATGTATCAAAAATATCAAAATAACTTCATTAAATAAATATCACAGCAACAAAGAGGTGAATGTAACATCATTTGTTAAACATTCTAAACCTCTTTTCTATACTTGTAAACATTAATATAAAACAAAACAAATAAAAAAACACCTGAAGTAGGCCACAAAGGCTTGCTTTTGGATCAGATGATATACCTAGAATAGCTATTCTCTCTCTTTTCTTTTATTTGGAAAGTTTTGCCTCTCACAAACTTGCTAAGATTAAGAAACTTGAGAAAATTTTGTGTTAGCCTCTCAAACCTTCACACTTAGCTTCCTTGTCAATATTTTTTTTCTTTTTCCTCTCTTTACGTTTTTCCGCCCTTTTTCTTGATCTTGAAAGGGGTATTTATAGGTTTTTTCTAGGGTTTTAGGAGGTCTTGAATCCATTTCTGACCTCTTGGTGTTAAGAGAAGTGTTGTAAACCCTTTGATAAGAGCCCATCAAGGAGCCTTTGTGTGTGAACATGCGAAAACCAAATCGGTTTTTGCATGATAGTTGCACTGTTGGTGTTGGCTGAGTTGCCCACTTTCGAGGCCATGTTGGAGCAATTCTGATGTTATCATTGCCTAAGACCACCTGAAATTGATAGAAGGGGTGCACCGTGCACACCTTTCATTTAGATCCAACCTCGCTCATTTTAGATGTCTGTAACTCTACATTCATGCGTTTGAAGTTTCCAACTCGATCGGCCAAAATTAGCAAAACAAAGGTGCAAGGTGACAAACGATGTGCCATTCATCTTCTCTTCATTAAGTCTGAACGATACGTCGTTACAAATTTCAATTGAGTTTCTATTCTTCCAATTGCTTTGAATTGTATCCGTAATTGCTTCCAGACTTTTAATTTTATGCAATTTCACCTTTGCCAAAATCAATTGGCAACCCCAAAGTTGATCGCTATTTTCATTTTAGTTCTTGGTTCTGAATTTGTGTATTCTGATCCTCAATTGACCAACAAAC
Source organism: Populus trichocarpa (assembly GCF_000002775.5). Lineage (NCBI taxonomy): Eukaryota > Viridiplantae > Streptophyta > Magnoliopsida > Malpighiales > Salicaceae > Populus > Populus trichocarpa. The sequence goes on along the minus strand of NC_037285.2, from coordinate 6,397,157 downwards.
TTTCAATTTATTCAATTTGACCCTTGATATAATCAATTTCAGCCCTTACATTCACGCGTCTTTTTCAGTTTGATCTTTAATTTTGGATTTCTTCAATCATGTCCCTAATTGCTCATCAAACTTCAATATTTATGTAATTAAGGTCCTAATTTGACTAAAATAACTCTTAAAAATTGCAATTCAACCCCCAGACTCTAATTTCTTCTAATTAATGCTTAAATTGACTTCAAAAAATCAATTTTTCATGCTATTAATCCCTCAATAAATTCAATTAGACCTTGAAAGATTCCAATTGAGTCCTTAAACATTCAATTTTGAATTTCCTTTCTCAAATTGAGTTTTTCTTTGCCAATAGAGCCTTAATCCCTTGAAAATACACTGTCAAATTTCCTAATCTTTTATTAGTCTCAATTAGTTTTTGGCAATTTCCTGGGTGTTCTAGTATATTCTTCTCATTGATATATTTTTTATTTTCTTCCAACATTTTTTCAATTGTTTTTGTTTTTTTGTTTTTTTCTGATTTTTTGTTTATGTGGGTGGCCAAAAATGGATAACAACAATGTTCATGTCAAATTTTCTTCTGTTTGCTGGTTATGTCTGCCTTGTGTCCTTTTCCAGTGGGACACTGCAGGGCAAGAGCGGTTCAGGACAATCACTAGCAGCTACTACCGTGGGGCACATGGCATTATAGTGAGTTTGGCATACATTTTATATTTTTGGCATTTTACCTCTTGTATCCCTAAATTTGTTTTTGTTAATGCTGCATCATGTCGCAGATAGTTTATGACGTGACAGACCAAGAGAGTTTCAACAATGTTAAGCAATGGTTAAATGAAATTGATCGATATGCAAGTGAAAATGTTAATAAGCTTCTGGTTGGGAACAAGTCTGACCTCACTGCCAACAAAGTTGTTTCATATGAAACAGCTAAGGTAAAACTGATCTCCCTTGCTATCATCTATCGCCATAGTTGCTTCTGAACTACTGATTACTAAAGTATGCTTGTTTTCCTACTGTTTATCTGGCTTTCAAAAGGCATTTGCAGATGAAATTGGTATTCCCTTCATGGAAACAAGTGCAAAAAATGCCATCAATGTGGAGCAAGCCTTTATGGCCATGGCTGCTGACATCAAGAACAGGTACCTTTTTAAATGAATTGGTGATATATATATATATATTTGTGAAATACTAGAACATAGATTTAAAGTGAGCAGATGCACGGAGAAAAAGTTGTTGTTGAGCGGTAAAGAAACAAGTACGTTTCTTTGCAAGTTTCCTTTCCTCATAATTTCCTCTACTTCCACAGGATGGCAAGTCAACCTGCAGCGAACAATGCGAGGCCACCCACCGTGCAGATACGTGGACAGCCTGTTAACCAGAACACTGGCTGCTGCTCTTCCTAGTTTGCATGGTTTCTCAGTTGTCCTTGAACAGCAGGCTACCCCCGTTTTAAACTATTCAAAAATGTGCTTTCTCAGTTGTTCCATAAGAAATTCAACAAAGTTCCTTATTGTTACCAGTATTGATTCTATTTGTTAAATGGCTTGTACAAAAGATGTGTGGCATGCAGGTACTAAATGTTACTGTTATATTCTTTCTTCCACGGACTTCCCCAAGTTTTTGAAGCACAAACAAACTTCTTGTCATTTATTTTCAATTAGCCGAACAATTTCCGTTGTTAATTTGAAATCTCTTGAGGCAGATTTCATGCGACCTAGAGTCCACATGCAATCTTTGCTTGTATGTTTGGTATTAGAGTACAAGTTTTTTAAAAGTATTTTTTATGATTTGTTTTTCAGATTTTGTATTTGTTATTTTTAATATCAATATATCAAAATACAAAAAAAAATAAAAAATATTGATGTCTTAATCCTTCACAGACTCTTGCAAGTTTGTCCAGCATATCACAATTTAGGCAAACCTTGGATTTATCTAGGAGTTTGCACTCTTTTGATTGATACAGCCCCTCTCCTTGAGCTTAACTATGCAATATTTGATAGTGTGACGCCACCCTCCAAGTTTCAGTTCTTACTTTTATTTGCCTTTTATTTTGGTTTGGTTTAGGGGTTATTATTATTATTTTCTAGGTGAAAACTATCACGTGGTTTACAAAGTTACCCCAAGTGGAACATAATTTTTTTGTTGTTGTAAAATGCCATAAAAGATGGGAAATAAATCCTTTTATTTTATCGTTCCTTTTCTTTTAGAAACGTGTTGTTGACGCCACCTATTTATCCATTTACATAATTTTTTTTTCAAAAAATTCAAATGATAAAATCTACCTTTTTTTCATTAATATTTAATAAATTCATGAGGTCCTTATTTTTTTTCTTTATGGTTTTTTTTTTTTTAATGAGAAGAGATGAGTTGAACCAACTCTACAACCACCTATATTATTTCTAGTTTATCTCCTTGCCAATAACAAATAATTGAGTAATTAAATTCCACTAATCTTTTTTTTATAGTCTCTTAATCTTTGATCAAATAAAAAAACAAAAATTTAAAATGTCAAATCTCTTGATATTCCAAAACTAATTAGTTTAAAATCCCAAATCTACACCATATGTTCCAAAACTAAAGAACATGAACAAATCTCATAACTCAAAGCCCACATGAATTCAACACTAGAGAGTATGTGTGTATTGTGCAAAGAATTTATATTTTATAGGTGTGTGATGGATCAATATTTATTGTTTTTTGTTTATGTGGGACTGTCTTTCAGAAGTATGGCTAAAGAGAGGGTTATGAACCACCATCTCTAGGCATGGACAAGCATTAAGCTTAAATATGCAAGGGTCTAGTGAGTTGTCAGACTCATTATCTCTGGGCTCAGTCAATCATTGAGTCTAGGCGTGTATAAGTTTGGTGAGTTGCCAAACCCATTATCTCTAAGCTTAGCCAAGCGCTGAGCCTAGACACACGTGGGTCTAGTGAGCTACCAGACTCACCATCTTCCAATGTCTATGAGTTTGACAATCTACCAGATTCACCAATGCTAGTCCTATGCTTTCTTTAACTCCAAAAGAATCTCAAACTCCCCAATAAGACCGTAGGTCAAAGATATTTATCATGATAAGTCAGGGATATTTTTTTCCTAACAAGACAAGGATATCTTATCTTGATTTGTAAGAGATTCTTTATCTTGATAGGACATATATATTTTGCTAATACACCAACCATTTCCCCTAGAACAGGGAAAAAGACCTCAAGGGCTATAAAAAAAGAAGAAGATAATCTCTATGCAAGTTCAATTTTCTTCTCTCTATTTTACAATGGTAGATCTATCTTAAACAATTATTTTCTCAAAAGTATAATTGATCTCCCTCTGAACTGACATTAATTTAATTGTTGAAGAGTGCCTAAATATATAAAAAATGACATTTTACATGTAATAAGCATGATCTACTAGCCGTTTTGCCAAGGAATGATGAATAGATTGCTAGAACCAGGACATTAACAATATTATCTAAGGCCTCAACTTGGCCTTCAAGCCCATAAGATATAAATAGACATAATCAATGGCGTTGTTTGTGGGAACTTCTAAAAAGCCATCGATAATAGATAGCCACTTTGCCAAGAAAGGATGAATAGATTGCCAGAACCAGGACATTAACAATATTATTAGTGGTGTCATTTAAAAGCCAGGTCATTATCATTCTTAATTATAATTGGATTTAGAGCCTCGAGGTTTTGGAAGATTTTAAATAGGTACCATTAAAATATTGGTTCAAACTGTGTAACTTCGAGAGTTATTACAAACCAAGAGGTTTATTGCCGTTATCATCCCTAATGAATATCAGAGTTGGTAGAGTGAAGCTTGACAAGAAATGAAACCAAGGGAGGGAAGCTCTCGAGCCTTTGAAGGGATGTTGTGTTAATGTTGACAGGTTATGATGGTTAGATTTGTGGAGCTTGTGTGGGGGGCTGTCGAATGTTTTTATGGAGATGAGAGGGCTGTTGTAATTTGTTTTAAAAGAAAAATATAAAAATGAGTTGAGAACCACTATTGGGTTTTAATTTCTCTTAAAATTACCAATGGAATTTCTGTCAGTAATTTGACATGTTAGCAATGCTAAAAAAATATTACATCGTTGTTTCTGTTTGAAACAACCAATAGAAATTTTTCATTGTGGTTTCAGTTGGTAAACTACAATAAAAAATATTACATCAATGTTTCTGTTGCTTTTATTCAGTTTGCTAGTAGTGAATCCATTAACATCAAATTGGCTTTTTCATGGTCAGAATATTGCGGTTGAAAACTCTTTCTCCTCTTCATGTACCAATGACTTTCTTCTCCTCTCTCAGCATAAAAAATAGTTTTAGAATCGAAACATTAACACTTAAAATCATATAAGGATCAATAAATATGTAAAAATTAAAAACTTCAGAAACCAAATTAAACTTTTCCACACTATAGGAACACTTAAAATCACATTTTTCTCTATAATGCAAAACAAAAAAAACCAAAATTTTTAGTTTCCTCCTCTTATTTGCTATAAAAAGCAAGAAATTAACCACTTGCATATATATGATGCCTAAATATAGGAATGAGATGACACATATTGAAAGATCAAACATGACTTTTAGTATTGGACAAGATAATTCTTGGTGTTACGTTACAGTGAGACCAAGATTTTTTTACATGTAAAAAAATAATGCCTAGACCAAGTGAAATTCTTTGATAGTGTCATTAAACTCAACTCAGTGGGTCGAACCTAAAACCTATGACCATACTATTTATCTACCTCGAGCTTCAAATTAAACTGTATGGGATTGCCCCAGTGTGATCCAACTGACTTGACGGGTTAAAAGAAACTCGAACGACTGTTAAAAAATGGTTTGACTTTAAAAATATTTTAAAGGCTGCAACTTTTCTTAAAACAATATTGAGTTGATGACACATTAGATCAACCCGGGTAAACTTAGATTAACCCACCATACTCATGACCTGGGTCATAAACTCCATTGAGTTTAATAACTTTGTTTTTTTTTCTTGAAATTATTTTCATTCAAATAAATGATAAAAATATAGACGCTTGCAAAACTGAGTACCAACACAATACCGAGATATTTTTATGAGACAACAATAACCCTATAAAAAATAAATTAAAATAAATCATGAAGCTTAATTCTCAATAATTGTGTTTTATTTCTAGAGTAATCTCTTATTTAATAATATAATAAAAAAAATGCTCAAAAAATCAAGCACCAGCCCAATGTTGTCATATTTTTCAAAGATCATGATAACTCTATAGAAAGCAAATTGAAATAAATCATGAAGATCAATTCATAATAATTACATCTTTTTCAGAATCATTTTTTATTTAACAATATGATACACCATTTTTATTTAATAATACGATAAAAAAAATAAACAACCGTAAAACTGAGCACCAATCCAATGTTGTGATGTTTTTCCGAGACTATGATAATCTTGTTTAAAGGATATCAAAATAAATAATAAATTTTAATTTTCAATAAATTCAATGTTGAAATATGAAAACGATAAAAAAAAAATTGAAAAGAAAAGAAAAAAACACCTTACTCTTCTAATGTTCTAATGAACAATAACATTTGAGGACAGGAAGAATGATTTTTCCTCAATTAATTCTTGTTAATAATAATAATAATAATAAAGCAAAAAAGGGAAAATAATTGGTAAAAAAAATCTATAATTCAAAACTTTATTTAATGCACATGAAGTATATAAAATCTAGTTCTAGACTTCCACGTACCGCTGCTTAATGCAGGGAACTTAATTTGAAGCTAAATTTCTTCATATAACACTAATGGCACCAGATGCTGGGGATGATATATTTGCTCCTTGGGGGGATTTAGGGGGTTGTCCAATTTTAAGCTCAAGAGGGTCTTCCATTTTTGCTAATGAAGTTGAAGCACCTTGTGGAGAAAAGCTCTGAGGAAATGAACTTGGTGAAGGGATACCGGATGGTTGATGGGCAATACAAGGTGCGCAACCAGCCAGGCTTGCAGGGCTGTTAAGCATGTAAGGATGGTAGGCCCTTGGATAGTTCATCATGGAGACAAAGGGTGCTGCTTTACTTGCCGGAAAGCTCCGCCGTCCATTGGCAAGGACTCGTTGCTGTAAGAAGATAGGTGATGATCAGAATTATTTATGGGAGAAAATTAAAAAGAAAATGGTACTTTGTAATTACAGAATTGAAGTAATGTTGATATATATACTAATTCCGGGAAATATTTGCTTTTATCTAGATGCAAAAAACATATAACATGCGAAGAACATATCTGGCTCGTAAACTAGAAAGTTTAGGTTTCAGACTAGGTAAATTCTGAATGATGCAAAGGAGCAGGCCAGAGGATAATAGGATGAATGTTTGTGTGCCTTGAATAAAAGAGGCAGCTCGGTTCTGAAGAGAAATTTTTTGAATTAATGCCGTCAAAGTTCACAAAAATATGTATCAAGAGCCAAACTTTTTCTTACCATGCAAGGATTGTAGTTTGAAACGCCAGTACCGGCTGCGACAGTAGGACTCATGACCTGGGGATTGTGCAAGCAAAGCAAAGGAAATTGGTTGATGAGGTGTAATGGGCTGATAGCCTGTAAAGATGAAGAAGAACTCATGATTAGTAAGTTCTATACAGTTAATGATATATAAAGTTGCTTGCTGAAGGTGGAACTTACTTGTGATGGGATATCCTCGCCAGCTTTCCTCAATGGTGAAGCTGAAGAGGTGCTAGCCTGTTTGATTGCAACAAGCCATTACACCTAATTTCACTTGTTCAAACAAATAACTTTTGAGCAAATAAACTTGAAAAGCAAGCTAGAATTACCTGTGATGAACTCCCACAAGTCTTAATTAAAGGCAGTTTCGGAGCATCCTGATGAGAAGCCAGATCCTGATGTAATAAGGTCATCAAAGTCCAGTAAATTATCACGGGGAAAGAGAAATTGCTATGTATTGTTGTGAATGCTATAAGAGACATACAGTTCCTTTGAAGGTCATGTCAAAGAGGCTTGATCTACGTTTCTTCTTCTCATTTGAAGCCTGCTGTCTCAGAAAATACTTCTGTGCATGACTAGCAACCTGACTTGGGGTCCTAGTAATCACAAATTTCTTCGAAATGCCTCTCCAATCGCCCTTGCCAAGATTGCTTAGACCGGATAAAAATGTTCTATGCTCCTCCTCGGTCCATGGCTTGCCTGGAAATGACACGAGGTTAATCAAACACACAAATAAATCCATGATCCATTGTCCAGACCTCGCTTCCAGTGGTCCTTGAAAATGATATGCGTTAAACCAAACACACACCATATCTATCTTTCAGATATTTCGTGTCACCCATGCCCAGATCTGGTTGATATATATCAACATGAAATAAAAATCAATAAAACAAACTAACAACTTAGCATCCATTTGTCTATGGATATTCTTTTATAAATAGAATATATGTGTTATCTGCATGACATGATCGGTGACGGAAAGAATAAAAAAAAACCCGGTGGCGATGGAAACAGACGCAACATAAATGAGTAGAATCCTCACAATACATTAACCCTAGAAGATATACAATAAAACAATAACAAGTGCGATTATACCATGGCATAACCATAAACCACTGCGAGAATTGAAATCTTTTATGAAAAAAAACCTCAAGCGATTGTCATCGCATGCCATATAGCTATTTTCGATGATGATCGACTGGAAGGCATTCGGTACGTATTCCCATATGCTATTGCCATCCAGATTACGGGAATTGTCGGAGCGGTGAACATCGAGATTGTTATTAGCATTTAGTAACAAATAGATGAATGATGAGATGTAATAAATGGATCACAAGTACCTTTCTTCCGTGTATACGCTGTTCTGCCTCTCTTAGAACCGATAACGCCGTCGGAACTATAGCCGGGATCGACATGATGTGCACCGTGAATGTCATCTAAGGACGCTATGTTATCTAAGCTAGCACTTCCTTTAATTGTTTGTTCACGTTTTTCAATGCTAACCCCAAACAATTTGATACAATCCTTAGTACATGTTCTTGAGTTATGGCCATTTTGGCCACAATGGGAGCACTTTCTTGCTGCCTCTTTTACCATTTTCGGCTAAAGAGAGATGCGCGATTATAACCTAGAAGCAAATTACTCATTGTCTGTCGAATGAGGCTGAGCCTATATTTATAGGTCCAGGTTCCCTTACTATGGCAACACGTATCCTATTTATATTTTTGCCAATTTTATTAGAAAAATCTGGTCATTTTCTGTGAATAGGTCACATCACATCAGGAAAAACCAACCAAGTCAAACACTTAGATAATCCATTCTATATGTTACTTTAAAAGGGTTGAGATTTTACGAGATTTTTTCGGATGAAATATCGACCATTGGATCTTAATTAATTATATCCTAATTATGCTTAACGCAATAACAAAGTCACTTTCCAGATTAAATAGCTGTTTTATTTGGATTATAAACCAGACTCTATAAACCCGGCTACGTATCTAATATTTTTGTTATCCATATATTGCGTGTTTCACTGAGAAAAAGGGAATCAAGAGAGAGATAAAAGACAAGTTTCGGTGGGCAATTAACTCTCTTTCGTTGTTAGTTTGACAGACAGAATCTAATCAAACACAACCCGGATTTATTTATGTCCACTGTTTATATGGAGGAATAACCTTGGGTGTTTCTCAAACCTTATAGTTGCAATGGCATCCCTGAATTTGTTGATGTGTTACAATGTGATCCTTTGGAGATTTTGAAACCGAAACTGCCCCGGCATTGCAAAACGGTGTCGACTTTTTTGTTAATATTGGAAACAGAAATGGAACATTTAAGAAATTATAAATTGTTAGCTAATTATATCCCTCACTATATAATATCATGCATGCTTTTATAATGCATGCTAGTTGGAGGATTTAATGGTGACATCTATAATTAGCAAAAACTCTCTTTTGAATATCAGATATCGAAGCAATGACAGGTAATGCTGATCTCTCAAGTAATGGGATAGTGTCAAAAAAATGCCACTGTTTTGCTTCTTGAGATATATTTTTGTGGCTGTTTTAGAAAAAAAGAAAGAGGTATATACATCTTATTTAGACGTGTTTAATTAACTAAAATTAATTTAAATTAATTTGGATAATAAACTGTGTTGCTTGCTTGCAAAGAAAAAGTCACTTGAGCATATATTTGGTAAGTATATATATGAGATTAGATTAATGTACTCAATGGGATATGACTATTCCATTGGTTGTCCAATAATCACAAAATAATTACATTATTAAACAAGTAGATGTATTAATTTGTTTACTTCATAACCATGCAAAAATATAAAAACATGGTAATCTTGCAATCAATGCAAAAATGTAGCATACATACTAAATAAATATATAAATTGCAAAAGATATATATAGGAAAAATAATCTTAGCAAGGAAACAAACACAAATATTGAAATTATACTTAAAACAAAACTAGTTTAGAGTACTTACTTGTTGAAATCCTTAGAATATATACAATCTAAAACTTTGTTGTTGTCAAAGATTAATCATTTGTCTTTATTGCTTCTCACTTGGTGTAAAATGAATAACTTCAACAAGCCTCACTTGATTCCGAACCCGTTTGGTAACGAGGTTGCGTCTGCGTTTAAAACGCAGATGCAACCCGTTTGGTAAACAAAAAAACACATTTTACTGTGTATGGGCCCCACGTTTTTTCGCGTCCGAGACGCAGGAAAGGAAGAAGCAGCATTTTGCTGCTTTGTGGACACTGTTCACGCTAAATTTAATTAGCATGAACAGTGTAGCACACACTGTTCAAGAGTGAATTGCACTGTTCACACACTTTCTTTCTTTTTTTTTGTTTTTTTTTTTTACATTTTTAAAAAAATTAGTTTTAGAGTAAATTAAATTCATTCGCACTATGATGTGAACAATATTTTTTTTCCTGAAAAACTAGTATATAGTGAATTAAATTCACTCCCACTATAATATCAATTTTATACCTGGTAATATTTTATCTAATTTTATTACACGCTCAAAATATTATGAAAACTGTAGTTCTTAGCGGATAAATTTTGTACGTAATGGAATTATAAATAGTTTAATGGAATAATAAAAAATATTTTATATAAAGTATTATTTATTTCATGATGTAATAGGATGATGTAATAGGAGTAATTAATTCTACAATATTTAAATTTAAAACCATCAATATTAATATATATTTTTTAAAATTATTTTATAACCTTAATTTCAAAATCATTCTTAACCAAACATATTAAACTACTTTTTATTCAACCTCAATTTCAACCACAGTTTTAACCAAACACCTATTTTTTCAAACCAACCATAACTAAAAGTACTTTTTTTAAAACAACTTTTTTCAAACCACAACCACAACAGCTACCGCAATACCAAACACACTCTCCAACAAGTCATATTAATTTGTTTAGGCACACACATAAATAAGGTCCAACGAACTCAAAAGAATTATACTCGATATTTCTATACAAAGACCAAACCTAAGCTCTAGAATAAAAAGAAAGAGTAAAAGAAAAAATCTAAGAAAAACCAATAATAAAAAGAGAAAAAAACTTAAGAAATTTTATATAACTTTTCACATATCCAAGACACCTATTTATAGGCTTGGAACCAAAACATTAATTTCTCATAATTCATTTATTAATTATAATGAATGTTCATTTTATGAAACATATTGATGAATGTTGTTCATGAATTACTCATAATTACACCCATTATTATCATATAATTAATGTATTGGTTCATGTATCAAGACATTTTAGGAACTAAAAGAAATTATTGATCAAACAAGGACTTAATAGCAAAATATTTTTCATTAACCAAACTCAAGCTTAATAATGGGTTTAATTCTTTTTTTAGTTTAACGTGGGTGTCCGGGCCAGCTTGCGCGCACCTCGACTAATCCCACGGGCCCTGAAGTTAATGACCATGTAAGCCTTCAGTGATCATCATATGAACAACCACAGGGCTCGAACCTGAGACCACAAAAGGAGCAAACTTCTTGGTCCCAAATTCTTACCACCGGGCCACCACCTAGATGGTTAATTGTTAATTGTTAATTCTTAATTGTTATATATGTGACCACCGAATTATAACATAGAATCTCGCGGTCAAAGATTTTTTTATATATAAAAAAACGAAAAGTTAATCATATTATTGGGTTTAGTTTTCGAGTTCTCTAAGCTAAGTTTTTCTCTTATCATATTTTAAGTGGCCATCAAAGCCAATACAAACCATACTTTATCGCTGTGTCCTGGAGAATTTGAACCTAAATGATAGAAAAAAGTATAATATTATTTAATTTGTAAAAAAAAAACTACTGAAAGTTGGGTTAAGATTGATATCAAAGTGAACTGATATGAATATTTATCCATAAAAGTAGAGTTGTGTCATATACGAATGTGATTTTGATACAAAATTATTAAATGATTTTAAAATGTATGTAAGTAGTAGCATTTTAAAATTATTGATTTAGCAATTGAAAATAATTCTAAAGTAAATATTGAGACTTAAATTAAGAAAACTTTGAATTAATCAGAGTTTTAAATTCAACTATTATAACGTTAAGTAAGTTTGATTTAGCAATACGCATACCTTTTTTTTTCTCCAATCAAATTTTGAGTGAAACAAAAAACCCTACTTAAATAGAGATTTATTAATTTAAATGTTACGCGCTACGCTAGTACTTGAGTCAAAATGTTTTTCAACGTGAAGAAAAAGTTTCAAGTGATAAGGAATTATTTTACATTCTTATTTCAATTTTAATTTTTTTTTATTTGACTTAGCTTATTGCTTAGCTCGTGTTTAACATTAAATTATATAAAAGTTATTTAAACATGACTCAATTAACTTATAAAATCAAAAAATAATTTGAATAATCAATAAAAATATAAAGTTTAACTTAAAAAATATTTCAAGACAACCTTTTTTAAAAATTGAGACAATAATATATTGAACAGCTCCATGCTTCACAGCTTAACTCGTTAAACTTGTAATTCGGATGATGAACTTTACTAGGTTTAAGAACTTTTTTTAAAATTAGTTTTTTACTTAATCATATGATATAAAAAAGACGGTAAAAAAATCGAGCACAAAACCAAATAACAAAATATTTATTCAAAACTATAATAACCTTATAAAAAGTAAATTTAAACAATTTATGAAGATAAATTCAAAATCAAATAAATATTAAAAAAAAAAAGGTGAAAATTCAAAATAAAAAATAAAATAAGAGCCACCTCCTTAATTATTTATATGAACAATGAAGGAGGTGCATACACTCTAATGTTTTAGAGTTCTAACAACTTGTATGCTCACTCTATGTTGTTGCTGGGGGACCTATATTTTTTTAAATATAAAACAATATATAGGATCAAGAAAATTCTTTGACATTGTCATCATCTCAAAATATACCGTTGTTTTGAATTTTTTTTAATGAAGATAAATTTTTCTATTAACATATATCTTGTTTGTCTTAGTTAACAAAATATTTTAACTAGAATCACTGTTTATAATTTTTTAAAACATTTTATTATTATCAAAGCAAGTAATAAAAAATATCAAAATAATATATCTATATTTTGTGTGATTGAAAGAAACACCAACCTCAATTGATTTTCATGAATAATTTATTATTAATATTATTATTTTTATATTTGAAGCATAATAATTGATTTTCTCTTATTAAAATTCAACTAAAAATTTATAATAGTATTTAAGAATCATGTCAAACTTAAAGAGTAAGTGTGTTTGGTAATTATTTTTTTCAAAGTGTCAAAAAAAAAAACAAAGAAAAAGAAAGAGAAAAAAAAATAACACAGGCTCTGGGCAAGCTTCTAACCCATCACTAGCAAGATATGCTCACGCGGGCTTGGAGGCTAGACTTGTTTGTCTATTCTTGATTTTTTATAATTTATTTTTTTATTTAAAAAATATTAACAAATAACATGTTAAAATTAAAAAAGAAGTACGCCCCAACACTAAACCCACGATATGCACCATTGCCACACGCAAGTTAATCAAATGAGCCACACATATGATTGTTATAAACCAATAAATCACTGTTTATATGAAAAATAAAACACCTTTTAAAATCGTAAAAAAAAAGCTTACATCACAATTTGGAAAATAAATGCACCCTAACCAAATAAATCACAATATAGAATTGTTATAGATTAATTAAAATTTTTATTAAGATACTTCACTATTAATGAAGACCCTAATTGTTTTTAGTGTTTTAGGTTAAAAGTTATTTTTATCATCCTGTTTTTAGATTTCAAACTATGATAATATGATAATGTACAAAATAAATCATAATATTATTTAATATATATCAGGATATTATTAAAAGTTATTTATTTAAAACTGGAATGAAAGTTCATTAACCTTCATAAAAGCATTTAATATGTGTACATAAGTATGAGATACAAATCCAATATAGATAGAAATACACGCAATACATCTATGATTTTAAAATAATTATTTTTATGGGCAACAGGTTAAAACTATGTTTTTTAAAAATTTAAATTATTTAAAAGAATTAATTGTTTATATTTTTAAATTAGTTTAATATATTAATATTAAAAACATTTTTTAAAAAATTAAAAAAATATTATTTTAATATATTGAAAAAAACACACTTTATACAAGAATCTCTACGGGACTTTGCAAACGAAAAAAACGCTTACACATAAAAATCTTGTTTTTCTCTTCTTCCCTAGATTCCATCCCTGACCTGTCTTCTTCACATAAACTCACTCTCACTGCACCGTCCAATTCTAAGTTAAACAAAAAAAATCCTGTCCGGTCCATTCAATCGTATGAGAAAACTCTGTTCAGGTTTGGATTGGATTTGTTTTTTCAATAGTTAGATTCCACCATTTTAAATTAATAACTTCTATTCAGCTCAATTTGCAGGTTTCTTTTGTGTCTCCTGCGAAACCTAGCTCGAATGTTAAATTTAGTAGTAGCTGCTATGAAACTACGAAATGTTGAATTAGCGTAGCTGAAGAATGCCGGGGATTCCTTTAGTCACTCGTGAAACTTCCTCGTATGTTGTTTGTTATAATTAATTCGTCATTTTTCTTTTTTAAATATTTTTTTATTCGGTGAAGTTTTTAAATTTTTATTGTTATTGGAAGGTATAGTCGAAGCACGATAGATCAGATGTGCCGTGAAGATGCACGTGGTGGTGGTGTTTTGCATTTAACTGAAGAAGAAGAAATTGCTGCCGAAGAAAGTCTTTCGATTTATTGCAAGCCTGTTGAGCTTTATAATATTCTTCAGCGTCGCTCGATTGGAAATGTAATTTAATTTACATTTTAGCTTCGTTGTTTTTTTTAAAAAAAATTTAAATTGTTATTCGTTTTGTGTTTGATTGAATATTTCTTTCCTTTTGTTTATGAGGTAGCCGTCATTTTTGCAAAGATGTTTGCTGTATAAAATACAGGCCAAGAATAAAAGAAGGTAATGATGTTCCATTCTAATGTTCTTAATTTTTGGAGTGATTAGCAGCAGTGAATTAGTCTTGTTGAAACTTTTGTATTTGGAGTATTGGTGTGTGGATTTATTTATATGTACTGTAGTTGGTTGTTTGGGACTTCAAGGATACGGACCAGGTCATAGTTGTTTAAGGATGCTGGCATATTTTTGTTGATTAAATTTTGAGGATGTAAACAAGTTTTGAGGTGCTAACTATGTCTCTTTTGATTGAACATGTAGAATACAAATGACGATTTCCATGCTTGTGACACTAAATGGAGTTGTACAATCGCATAATATATTTCCCTTGTATGTTTTGTTGGCAAGGCTTGTATCCAACATTGGGGTTTTAGAGGTAAGAATGCATCTGTTTCTTTTTCCTAGCCAGATTGACATATACTAATGCTATTGGAGATAGTATATGCGGTCATTAACTATTCTTAATGATTCGGCTTTGCTTTTTGTATCCCACAATGAAGTATTCTGCAGTATATCGCTTTAGTCAACCATGTGTTTTGACCGGCTTTGCTGGAGTTGAGGGTAGTGCTCAAGTACAAGCGAATTTCGTTCTCCCGGAGATGAATAAGCTAGCATCAGAGGTCAAATCTGGCTCACTGCATGTCTTGCTTGTCAGCTTTGGTATGCATTCATACGTTTTGATTAATACTTGAGATTATCTGCCACATAATTTTTTTTTTATCTCATTATCTCTATTATTTTTGGCAGCTGGGGCCCAAAGTTCTATGCATGGAATCGATTTAACCAAGGGTCATTTGGGTATGGAATTTTTCCATGTGAGATATGCTTTGGTTCCTTAACTAATTCATATATGATGTCATGTGGAAAGTGTTGCTAATGCATGCTATGGTACTTGCTGGTAATTGGTCTATTTGTAATTTTTCATTGCCAAGAAATTACAAAAGATGTTGTTTTCAAGGTTCAATTTTTTGTTTTCTATTTTGCATGGAGAAAAGAAGCAATAAACCAAACAATGTGATGACAACATGTTATGTCAAACAACTCATTGTTGCAAGTGAATTTGGCCTTATTAAAGGGGTTCTAATTGCCTTTTCCTTTTGTTTAATGGTTGTTTATTTGCATTTTCAAATCCAGCTTTAT
This sequence comes from Populus trichocarpa, assembly GCF_000002775.5. NCBI lineage: Eukaryota > Viridiplantae > Streptophyta > Magnoliopsida > Malpighiales > Salicaceae > Populus > Populus trichocarpa. Next base: position 6,381,538 of record NC_037285.2, on the reverse strand, counting down.
ATTTAAATTTTGCTTGTACATGGCAGAAAATGTTGGAGGATGCTGTCTATTGGGGAAGATACCATTAGACTCGCTATGTAATTTCTGGGAGAAGTCACCAAATTTGGGTTTGGGACAAAGAGCGGAGGTGACATCTCCTGTTGACATGAATGCTTGTTTCTTGAAGGTAAAGCACTGATAGCTTCTGGATAACTATTTATTTTTCATCTTTTACTTGAACCCATGATGTTATAATAAGGACACTAAATGCTAACTGACTCCACATTAATACCCATCATAGAGGCTGGAACCTGATTCATCGTAGTAAACAAATGCCTTCACAATGTAGGCTAATCATTGCATAAAGTACAATGTCATTGGTTAAGCGAGATTATTTTGACTTGATTGCATTATTCAAAGAACTGAATTAGCCATGGGTCTAATGATCACTAATCACTACATCACTCTGACAAGCCACGTGGTGTTACTTCTTTGTCCTCTGCCAAATTGTCTGTGTAAAGAAGCTTCTGCTCACTCCTGGTATTCCTGCATGCTTTCAAGAAGTTTGACATAGACCTGCAGACTTGCCATTTTCCATGGCCCATGCTGTTCTGTAGAAATGCTGTATACTTTCTGTTGTATGATTTAATAGCGATGGTTGGAAGCTGACATTGGCACCTTCATAAGCAGCCTCATGACTGGGAACATTTATGCCCGTTAACTTGCTTTTCATCAAAATTTGATTTTTTTTCTTTGCTTCAAATGATATGTTTTTTTTTGGTGTTTTTTGATCGTTTTGATGTGCTGATATCAAATATAAAATTTAAAAAATAAAAAAAACATTATTTTAATGCATTTTCAAGCGAAAAGTACTTTGAAAAGCAACCTCTACCACACTTCCAAACATCATAACCTGAATAATTTAACTGTGAGAATTATTTGTTTTTTGCAGTCTGATCATCAGGGTTTCATAAGATTACATTTGTATTTGGAAATTTAAGAGTGCTCTTTTGTGTTTCTTCTTGCAGTTGAATTGTTTGACCGAGGACAACTGTGTTTTAATTCAAATTCCATTTAATTCTGAAACTGTGGTTTGTTCTGCTCTCAAAGGTCTTCTAGTTGGACAAAATCAAATTCATTTATCACATCTTCTTCTAGATGTTTATTTGCTGACAGAAGTAAGCCATTTTTATTGTTTGTGTTTTCCAAAGAATACATCACAGCTGCAAGTCAACATTTCTGCAGAAGAGGTTGGAGCTAAGGAAAAATCTTCATACACATGTAGTGACATGTCTTCTTCATCTTCGTCTCATGTTATTCGGTAATCTCTTATACATCCAAGCATCAAACACTTGTCGATTATTATTGCTGTTCTTTATTGCTCTGCACCTGATCTGGGAATTCTTTTGTTTTCCTAAATGAGTATGATAAAGCATTTTGACTCCTTGTATTATGTAGGTTGAGGGCGGGAAATGTCATTTTCAACTATAGATATTATAATAATAAGTTGCAAAAAACTGAAGGTAATATTAATCTTCTTCTTCTTCTTCTTCTTCTTCTTCTTTTGTTATAATGCATTTAAATGTGACATGGGTTCACAATTTGATTTAGATGGAAGAACTTATAACTTCTTCAATCTTGAACAAGACAGATTATGTTGTTTGAACTTTCAATCCCTTGATAGTGAATATTTTCATCAATTGTCATTGATGGGTGTCTGCAACTTTTAAGTCTTTTCCTTGGCTTCTGGTTCTTTCTATCAGCATGATCTGCAAGGTCCTTTTCCTCGTCTTTTATGATGTGTTGGATGTCTAACTTGCAGTAACTGAAGACTTTTCCTGCCCATTTTGCTTGGTAAAATGTGCAAGCTTCAAGGTTGGAAGTTTTCCTGATATCCTTTTGTTCCTTGTGATGAAAACAAAATGATAATTGTCTTTTCTTCAAGCTGAGTTTTTATGTTGAGTTTCATATATATATATAATTTTGTTTTTTTTTTTTTGCTCCTTAGGGTCTGAGATATCACTTGCCCTCGTCACATGACCTCTTCGACTTTGAATTTTGGGTTGGTAAACTACAGGAATCTCGAGTGAATGTTTTTCTTTACATATTTTGTACTCCAATGACTTCTGATTTATGTCTTGCAGATAACTCAAGAATTTCAAGCTGTTAATATATCTGTGAAAACTGATATTTGGAGATCCAAGGTTAGGGTGTTTCCTCCATTTATAAATTCTTCATGACACTTTATTTGTTTTGATTTTTAAATATTACTCCAACTCTGCCATCACAACAGTTCATATTTGATTTTTTGCTTTTCCTATATATGTTATTTATTCAAGTTACAAAGTCAACAAATATTTACTATATGCAGTTGTTCTTTTCGCTCCTATGATGCGCTTTCCATGTTAAATAAAATAAAACAACAAAGTAAGGGTAATATCGCTTGTTTAACAGCAAAATTAAAAGTACATGACAAACTGCATTGCTTTGTTTACAGTTATTGTGTGCTTTGGAATATTGTTTAGTTTAGTGTCTTGTAAACATATAAATATCAGGAATTTTATGATTCGCTGGAAGGTGATTCTCGTGATGCTTAATAGAATGATGTGTTAAACAAAACACTAAAACTAAAAGAGAACACACATGTACATATTGCTTTGTTTACATTACCTTGAGAGCTTTAGAGTAGTTTAAATGAGCACATAAATATTGGGAATTATATGAATTGCTGGATGATAGGTGGGTTCCTGAGTTTATCACTTTTAGCACTGATTGAAAAAAAGAATGCTGTCATTATTGAATTTCTTCCATATACTTACAAGGTCAAGAAAAAACTATGGGAAAAATCAAGTGGTCTATGTGAACTGCTAAATATACAATTTGGGGAAAATGTTTGGCATCCATGCAAAGTATAAAGTATAATATATATCCTATTTATTGTTCTTGGAATTCATATGCCAATATGTTTTATTCAGACTGTTGCAGATGGTATTGATCCAAAACAACAGACCTTCTTTTGGTAAGTCTTGGATTTGTCTTGCTTGAACTAATAAATTTATTCATCTTCTGTCAATTTTGTTGATATTTTACAATACCATGGACTGAAATGGGTTTGTCCATGTTTACCCACAGTTCAAAGAAACCAAAGCGCAAAAGACCCAAGAACCTTATTCCAAATGCAAAGAATGCACATGACAAGACTCTGAGCAGGCAACGGGGAGCCGGTGAGCTTCTTGACAAGATTGGTGGTATGTGCTTTCTACTTGTTCCCATGATCCACGTATGATGGATGGCATCCTTGTAACGAAATCTATGGGAATTTTTAGGGAATGGTTTGATGCATAATCTACTAGATTTTCAAGTCTTTTTTCTTGTGATTAGGAATGATGATGAACAAGAAATGCATAAAAATGACAGCTCCCAACACCTGGCCCAGGCAGAAAAAAATTGTTTTCTGTTTTTCTTTACTTAAAAAATTGTCACATCCCTTTCTTCCATAAGAGACAACATCTCAAAGCATTATTCTTTGGGCCAAAACCACAATTTTTGAAAGCACAAGGTTGGCATAATAAAACAGAGCCATTTGATTCATTGAAGGACTTCATTATCAACTTCTTTTTCCTGCTGCAAGGCTTTGGTTTCAGAGTAAATGAAAGAATAAGTGGCATTTTTTGCATGCTTGTCAGAGTGATGTAGCTAATGGAGCACCTACTAATTGGTTGGTCTATTGTAACGAAACTATGAGATATTTCCAACAGATTTATCAAATGCGTTGCAATGTAATTATGGTGCCTAATTTTACAAATCAGTTTGCTTTGTAGTGGGTTCATATGCTTGCTTGCTTCTCTTCTTATTTTATGTTTGTTAGTTGAGAATCATTATTCTGATGTCTCAGGTGGGAAGGATTTGCCAACAACTAGCATGTGTGGCACAGAGTATGGCGAACACAATCTTTCCAGATTTTATGTTTCAGGGGTATCAGGGTCTGCAGCACAAGCATATCCTGATGCTGAATGTGTTCAAATGGTACCTGGAAATAATCTTGCACCCCCTGCCATGCTACAGTTCGCAAAGACTAGAAAATTATCAATTGAAAGGTCTGACATGAGAAAGTAGGTCTTGATCCATCTCTATTTTTTTAGCTGATCTTTTTTTTAAAACAAAAATTCTATAGGTAATTAAAAAATGCATGACTTGTAATTTGTCAGGCCTGGTCAACAAGGATGAAGAGTTGCATGTTCTATTTATGTACTATACGTTTTAGGTTGTGAGGCTCAAGTTAAAATGTTTTTGAGTTAATGTATCCATGAAGTAGCCTACTAACTTGTCGAAAATGCGATAAATATCAGATTATTAAGGCCTGGAACTCCAATTACGTGGAGTATTGTTGCTGGTTGTAATAGTTCTATATGTTGCAGCTCTAACGTTGCTTATTGTTTAGTAATATGCAGTGTGAAATACTTTTTTTTTTTTAATCTGAGTTAGTCACTTTATTCATTGTTGCTTCAAGCTTATAATTTCAGATTGGTAAATATTTTTCAAAGCTTGAATATGGGTTTAATCTTAATATTTTCTTTTTTGCAGCCGTATGCTCCTTCACAAACGACAATTTTTTCACTCACATAGAGCTCAGGTGAGTAATGACTGTCTTTCAATAAATGATTCCAGTTTATCACTTCCTTTCCTCGTAATATGTGGAAATTTTTTATTCAATTCACTGTTAGTCTTCTTTTTGAAGTATGTTTCTGGCATTTATTATTTGAAGGTCGCATGTCATGGAAAACCATACTTTAGTGAGAGTGAGCATACCGCATATACATGTATTTGTGTGTTAATGCATGTGACACCTATGAAGATTCCAGGCCTGCACTTGTATTGGAAGGAGAATTTATTTAAAATTTCTAGTTCTAAATCAGTTAAAACGTACATTGTCATGGTAGTATAAAATCATTAAAATGAAGTGGTTTATCTTGATGCGGATGATTAAAAATAGAGGTGGATTCTTAGGGAATCATAAAAATCTGACAGCTTTTTTTAATTTGTTTTTTAAAAAATGTTAAGCTTGCTGCTGTATCCTTTTGATGAATATCAATATCATGCATGTTTGAGTTTGTCACAAGTGTGTGTATGATGTTCTGTTTGCAACTCCCAGATTAGTTTTCTTTTGAAGCCCTCACCAACTCCAACGGGACTAGTTTTTATAATGTCACAAGTGTGTGTATGATGCTCTGTTTGCAACTCACAGATTAGTTTTTTTTTTCTCGAAGCCCTCACCGACTCCAATGGGACTAGTTTTTATAATTTAATTTCAACTCTCCATTCAAAAAAAAAAATCTATGAATTAATTGGATTCTGTGGACATAAATTTTTGAAATTGTTCTTTTTGTTTTTTAAGTCAATGGAAATTGAGCAAGTTATGTCAGATCGGGATAGTGAGGATGAAGTTGATGATGATGTTGCGGATTTTGAAGACCGAAGGGTATGTTTAATGATCACATTGCCTAATTCTTCTAGTTTGCTACTCTATGATGCCATTTTGAATCATGTTTGTGCTTACTTTATACATGTTACCTTTCTCCATTGGATTGATTTTCTGAGCTAAAGTCAGTCCCTTTTAAGTAGTCACATTGTGGAGCTTTAGTCAGCATGCTAAGAAAATAATTTGGTTAGCCATCAATAAGATGGTCCCTAATAGGTGTGCTTGCTATGGTTATAGTGCCTTCGAAACATCATAATAAGATAAGATTACAGCTACATAAATATAAATACTTATTTGCTCATATTCATTTAAAAAGTTTATATTTATGTACTCGTGATCATTTAAAAATAATTTTTTTACAAAATAAATAGTTAAATGGCCATTAACAATTTTTTTCTCTAAGATAAGAAGGTTTCATTTGTAAATATCACAGTTATGGTGAAATTAGCTCAATAATGAAATAATAAGATAGAGAATTACAGTACAATGAGTAAATATACATACAGATACTTATTGAATTGTAATTGCACTATAGCATTTGCATGTAGCACAATTTTGGAGCAATTAGTTTAACGTACAAAATGATGAAATAATTGTAATGCCTTCAAGCAACCATTGAAAAAGCCATCAGTAATATTCTATCATGCTGCAGATGCTTGATGATTTTGTAGATGTGACTAAAGATGAGAAGCAAATGATGCACTTATGGAACTCATTTGTGAGGAAGCAGCGGTAATCTTCTCTTTACAGATGCTTTGGATTGTTTATTTTGTTTCTCATAAAGATCTTTGTACTGAGAATCATATTGAATTATTGTTGTCATGGATATCTATAGTTTCGAAACTAACTATGATGCCTGCTGCATGAGTTTCACATAAATATAAAGTTTGTGGCTGTTGGGTGCATATTGTCTTGTTTTGAACTTATTTGCTTTTCATGCTGGCAGGGTGCTTGCAGATGGACATATCCCATGGGCATGTGAGGCCTTCACAAGATTGCATGGACACGACCTTTTCCTAGCCCCAGCTCTAATGTGGTAACTCGTCTACTAATTTTAATTTTAAATGTCATCATATTCCACTGTAGTTGTTTCTTTTCTTCCTGTTCAGCTTCTGCTCTTATTTGTACTTACAAGCAGATCATGTTGTATTTAGAGCACTTGGAGATATTTTCTCATGTTTCACTGTCTTTCAGAGTCAACAATTTTAAATAATCACTTGTTCTCATGGGATTGGCAGGTGTTGGAGATTATTTATGATCAAACTGTGGAATCATGGTCTACTTGATGCACGTACGATGAACTTGTGTAATATGATTCTCGAACAATACCAAAAGCAGGACTTGGATCCTATGAAAAACTAGAGACACGTGGTGTTTTTGCATGGACAAGGAGGAATAAAATTTTCTTTCCCATCTATTAATTTGTTCTTGCATTTAATTGTGGGGCTCAATTGCATACCTTGCCTTTTGTCTCTGTTATTTCGTATAATGTTCTTGTTGATCAACTAAGAGGGTGTTTAGGAGGGTGGTGGCTTGTGCGGTTTCTCCCAAACTCCCTCTTATCAATGTTTAATTTAAAAATTGAACTGGGGTTATGCTTGTGGACCCCATGATAAAGCTGATCAACTCAAAGATGCTTAACATGTGAACAAGCGGGTCATGAGGTAAATCAAACAGTGTAATTGTGGTTGCTTGTTACCTTTGAGATTCTTGGACAAAACTAGTCTCCCCATCAAAGCACATCGAAACACTGCAACCCATCTCTCCTTCAATTTTTTTTGCTGCTTTGTCTCCTCCAACCTTGCATAAGCCACCACTCTCCCTGCTGATTTGATGCAGATCTGATTTTCTTGTTTGCTGATCTACAAATCCTTTAAAATTTGGTAGCAAAAGGTGGGAGAATCTGATTGAGCCATCATTATCCCAAACCCACTCTATACCTCGCTATACTTCTGGTAATTTTTTTATTCTTTAATTTTCATTTATGTAGACTTCGTGCTTTATTTTTGGGGGTAGAAGTTTAAGAAATTGTAGGTTTTTCTTTTCTGCTGGGGTTATTTCCTTGCCCCTGTTCTGCATGTGCAATGAAGTGTTAAGGATTGCTTAGAATCAATTTTGATTTCATGGGATTAGACTCAAAATCAGAATTGGACTGCCTTTCATATATAGTTTTTTATTTGTTATTCTATTATCGACTAATGTGGATCATTCAGTTAGAAACTTAAAGGTAAAATTTGTTTTGTTTTATATTTCCTAGGAAATTGAGTGGCAATTCTTGCTGGTTATTTTTTGAGCATTGAAATTGATGGCAATGCTTTGATCATGAAATTAAGTAATATAAGAGGTTCAGAAAATAGCAATGGCCTATTCATGGTCTTCACAACTTTGTCGCTGTTTTTTTTTTTTTTTTCCTTAGGGGTGGGTGGGGGGTGGGATTGGCAGTAGAGGAGGTCAAAATTATAGTTAAAACATTAGTTGATATTTATTTGTAAGCTTAGGGTTTAATAAAGCAGTTTAAACTTTAATTTTGAACCTTGTGCTTTTTCATTGTATTTATGTCTAGTGGTGTTCCTGGTGCACAGTTGTCTGGTTCCCAGATTTTAGGACAAGGCAGTATCATTGATTTATTAAGCATTATAGTCTGTTTCTTAAGTTATAATAATTTGTGCTGATGGGAACAATTGTAGCCTAAAAACTTTCAAGTGGCAACATAGCATTAACAAGTCGTGTGTTCTGGTTCTGATGGGAACAATTGATGTGTGTTCTGGTTTGGCTGGCACCAGTAGAACTGGTACAGTTATTGATTGTTTGGTCCTCGTGATTTGATTGGTTTCTGTAAAGGGTTGTTTGGACACGTGGACTCCCCAGGTCATGAACCTATCTTAGTGCCATCTCCATTTTGAGCATTAATATCTGCTTGTTTACATCAATTTGTGTGTTTTTGATTCTGGATGATTCTCAGATTTGGTTTCTGTTTGAGGTTGTTTTGTTCTCAATGTGAGGTTTTGAAGCTAAATGCTTGAAATGGATATGTTTTTCTAGTACTTGAAGTATAAATGCTTATACTAGCCACGAGGCCCATGACATACATGATTTGTGGAGGGTTTATGGCTAGTCAGAGTTAAAAAGGACTGGTGTGAGAATCATGTGTTGGTAATACTTTGTGCCAGTAAATTTTGAGGTTGATTTGTTGTAAAACAAATAGCTCGGTTAATGCTTGTATTATTTTAGATTTTCATGGAATGATATGCAAGCGCCATGATATTGCGCTTCTGGTAATTTTTGTTGGAACATCGTGTGTTGTCATGTCAGGTCCAGTTTCATGAAAGCAACCTTGCTTTGGTTTGCGTCTTTGTTTTAAAGAAAATAGACAGTTTTATTAAGATAACAGGCTATTCTGTTTAAATTCTTCTTGTTTGTTTGATTTTAATTTTCGATTCTTGAGTGTGTTATCAGCGAAGGAGGGAGAAGAACATTTCTGATTTAAATTCAAATTAATTACTTTCCATTACCCACCGTTTTTACTTATTTCCTTAAGACGCACCGTTTTACTTATTTCCTTATGGTGCCAGTGTTAAGAACATTCCACACGTCTGTAGGTGTGGGAATATTATAGAATTGTGTAATTCAGTTATAAATGGGTGTAACAGAATGCATGCAGTACAAATGCAATTGAAATGAAAAACGAATGCATTCCTTGAAGTCAGGAATTCTATATTCTCTTCACTCTCTGCTATCTACACCTCACAGCCACCATGGCTAAACACTGAAGCGCACAGTCCCAGTCTATACTTTCCACACTCCGTTCAGTCTCCTCCTCCACTGGATCCAATACAGATATAGGCATCGTAAGTATTTCACCCATAACAGAGTGTGCGCTTTTGATTTCTTGTTTTTGTGTGCTTGTTTGCATTTGTGAAACCTCGAGGGGTGAATTAATATTGGCCAATGAGGACGCCAACTTGCCTTTCAGTTTCCCATACTTTCAGTGAAAGGTTGTGGCTGATGCCATTCTTCTGTTGTGCTTTCACTAAAAGATGTGTCATCAAGTTCTAGATCCTACCAAGATCAAAAGGTAGGTGAGGGGTAGAAGTTTTGTGTTCATGGGGCCATTTGGTTTCTGCAGAAAAAATGGATTTCTTACTGTGTTGTTGAGATTTGCTTGGTCCTCATGTATCAACTGTGTTTGGAAGGCCCGGATTCATAGCGCTTGGTCCTCGTGTATCAAAATAGGAGATATCACTTGAAATATATATATATATATATATATATATATATATATATATATATATATATATATATATATATATATATCTTTTGTGTACTAAAATGAAAATTATTTTTGAAATTAATAAAAACAATTTAAACTTTAACTTTAAAAAATATGAAATTATTTTTTCTCATAATAATAAGGTAACAGCCTTTTTGTGTAATATGATATTTTTGAAGTTCAAATTCCCTTTTTTTTTATTAAAAAAAAAAACAACTCAACCTCTATACGGATGCATTTTTGTCCCACTAGATTAGAACGATGACAATGATATAATATAAGTTAGTTTGGAGGTTTTGTCATTTTATTACCAAATTGTTGGTTATTGGGCTAGGCCTGGTCCGCCCATGATGAATGGGCCTGGTCCAAGTTATTAGAAGAGTTACTAAAAGAAGTAACCGTCTCCTCTAATCATATATAAAGGGACATAACCCATATGAAATGATAACTTTTTATTATTTGAAAGAACATAGTTTTTTTTTTCTCTTCTCCCATCTTGACTCTTTACATTGACTTGACAAGATTTACAAAGACGTTCGTACTATGGAATATCACTTTGGTTCTAGTAATTGAAGTGACACTGAAGTAATTAATCCAAGAATAAAAAAACAAATTCTCACAAGTAAGTTTTCCTTTCTAATCTACATATATTACTTTACCAGTCACCGACAAGATAAAGTTTGTTTTGTAAGCTGCCAAAAATTTGTCTTCATATATAAGCTGCTTACTTATCAACCAACCACTTGTGTGCGTGCATGCGATAATTTGTCTTCCAATTTCTTTTTTCTTTTTTTTTGTCACGGTAGTAGAAGGTGGATCCCTGTCTTTCTATACAAGTCAAATTATAATTGTGTGCATGTTCAATGCTATATTTTTCTCAACGATCTAGAGATCCTTGTGCTAATTTTCCTAGCTAGTTTGGGGTGTTAATTTTGAGATGTATTTTCGACAAATTCTTTTATATTCACATTAATGCATCCATAAAAGATTGATTAATATTGTAATTAGAACCATCCCATTTTCTTAGATATTCAAGAAAATCTAACAGCACCTTTTTCTCTACAAGGATCCAACATTTCTCTCTCTCTCTTTCAAGATCTATGAACTCAACATTTCTAGGGATGATGCTAAGAAAGTGTTTTGAACATTAATGATAGCATGACCTAAAATTAATAAATTAAAAACTAAAAGTTTTAATCTTTTATAGAAATAAAATTTTGGCTTAGAGTTAGAAATAGTTTTAGTACGAAATTATATTTAATGATAGCATGACCTAAAATTTACCAAGACGACATCTACTGACCATGAATTTGGTCAACGGTATAAGAATCACTATTATATTTATATATTTGATTGTTCCAAGCAAAACAACGCAAACATACAGAACCACTGCAAGGTTGAATATCTTAACGAGGACAGCATTTTCAATTAACTGTCACAAGTTGTCAAATAAGCATCTACATGATCTCTTGTAAATTATCAAACTAATTTATATTAATTTAAACAAACAATCACAATAGAAGCACATAGTTCCTGTATTAACAAAATCTAAATGAAGATGGAAAAACATTGTTCATGGACTCGCTATTCATTGAAATAATATAATAATTATTTTACCTTTTCAAAAAAAAACAAAAAAAAAACAATGAACTAGTTACTAGGGTAATATAAGCCTTTTGTAATGTCTACTATTATTATGAAGTTGATTGGAAATAATTTAATCTTTTAAAATCTTGAAGCATAGTAAAATAATTAAGTTACTTTAATTAACAAAATTTATTAAACTGACACTTAGGAGATTTCTTGAATTCTCACTTTTTAAAACACAGTAAAATAACTAAATTACCCTTAAAAGAACAACATTTTTTTAATTGATATTTTGAGGCTTTTCGTATTTTCATCATGATTGTTTTAGTTATAATTAAGCTAGTTAAGGGGCAATATGCTAGAAATTTTTTAATTATATTTTCATAAATATAAAATATTATTTAAAAACACGCGCCAACAAATTCGCCACTCCACTGTGTCCAGGCAGCGTGTGCAGCAAATTCTGGCGGCCAAAGACAACCTCTCTTGATGTAATTAGAATTGTCTCAACAAACCCTCTCTCCCTAAAAGGAGCATGTAGTTTACTGACATATAATTTGACACTGATGATGTTTTTTTTTCTTTTTCTTTTTTCTTTTCTCCTCGATTTTAACGTTTGACCCTTTAAATTTTCAAACTTGTCTTTTAATTTATTTTCCCTTCATAATTAGTTCTTATTCTTTTGATTACTATTTGTTTTATTTGAAATAATTTATTAAATTGATTTTATTTTCAATTTCATCCTCTAATTTTTTTTATTGTCAAATTTGATCGTCGTTCTTTTGATTGCTATTTATTTTAATTTAGATAATTTTTAAAATTGAGTTTTTTTTCTTACGATTGCAACCTCATTTAAGTTTTCCCCCTATCAGATTTGATTCTTATTTTTTTATTATTAATTTTTTTACTTTGACAAATTTCTAAATTGATATTTTTTTTATTTCATCCTTCAACATTAAACTGATTGGGAATTGATCTTTTTGATTTTTAATCAATCTTATTATGTTTTTTTGACTGATTCTATACTTCACAATATATCTCCATTGTATTTTTTAATACGAAGAGTTATGTGTTTCCTTTTCTTCTATTTTTATCCTTTTAATGTTCAACAAACTTTGTACTACATAATATTGGGTCCTCTGTAACTCGGACCTCTTCTAAACTCTAATCCCTCCTCCTCATCCTTCGAATTCTCGAACTAAAATCTCAAATCTTAATTATTAAAGTATTTTCTTAAAGTTTGAAGATGAGTGATCCATCCATATTTACATTAACAACTAGTAATTAGATACAATACTAAAACGTTTAGGTAAAATAATGTAGCAATGTTTTTTTTTTCATTCTTAATTTTTTTTTTAATTGCAGCTGTATATGTCCAAATTAATGATTAATTTCTTAAGGATAAGAAAAATTAAAAATAAGAGAATCAAAATATAACACAAAGAGAAACTCCATGACTAATCTAAGATTCAGGGAAAAAAATTATTTTTCATTGGTTCGATTTGATGAGAAGAGTTATACTAGACTATGTTCTTTGGTTTTCAAACTTGCTTAAGAAGGTAGATCTGGCTCAAAATGTTTTATCAATTCAAGTAGATTTTTTTTAATGGATTATTTGACTCCATAAATGAATTTATTTAGATTTTTAAGGTATTTTTTTGTAAGTGTTTTTAAATTAAAAATAATTGAAAATAAATTTTTATGTTCAAATTAAAAATATTTCTCTTGATTTTTTATGCACCTCTATGATTGTTGTTGGATTCTAGATAACAAACGAGAGATTATTTGCTTATATATTAATTATTTATTTTTTAAAAAAACCATTCACCACTTAATGAAAGAAAAAAAGTAAAACAAGATCTAGAAACACGAGTGTAGGTTAGGATACCATGCACCCCTGATATTTTTATATAATTTAATTTAAAATTCAATTCAAGCAAGGAGTTGGATATAGAGTTTTCATGTTTCGACAATTACATGGAGGAGAAAAGTTGGTTAATATATTTGTCCTTTGGTTAGCAAACAAGAAAGAAACTCTTACCAAAGCAAGACACATGGTACATTATGGGGATCCAATACTTCACACGCGTAGTAGAGAATCTCCAGCTAGTTTCCGATGCTTTGCTACTTTTCAACAACACGTGTGGATAGTCATGCAATATATTGCAATTTGCCTCATTTCACTGGGCACCTTTTCATTTCTGCTGACGTTTTTAAAACAGCCGTCAGATTATTCAGGAGGGGTGCTAAATTCTCGAGAAATTTTATGGTGCAATCGATCGGGAAGCATTAATTCTTTCTTGCACTTGTTCACAATGGGTTTTCTTTAATATATATTAGCTCATTTATTGCAATAAAACTATTGCAGAATGGCTGGCTGTCTGGCTGGCTAATTTAGTTGGCGTTTTGTTGGGAAATTAATACTACCTAGATTTTAAACATTGGTATTATTGAATTAGAGAAGAGGAAAATGGCAAGATAATGAAAAGGTTGAATTAGAGGGTGCAGGTTCGAATCCCCTATTCCGAGTATAAAACTTTCTTCGAGGGGGTTTATATGCATGTTAATGATTCTGAAATTAACCTGTTCTCTTTTCTCTCTGTTTTATTTTTCATTTTTCTGAGAAGGACACCGGCCCTCTTGCAAGAAAATAGCAATTAACAGAAGGACATGTGGTTCAATTGAATCTAGCAAAATGGTCATCGGCTCGAGCCAACAACTGTCTGACAGAAGGTGACTAAACAGGTCACCAATTTGGTCAGTTCAAGCGTAACTCGTGATGGTTAGCTTTTAACTCAAGAAAGAGTAGTTCACTTCAATATATATTGCTCTATAAATACAGCCTTACTCCTCACTCTTCTTCATTGCTATATTTGAAACCCCCACCTCTTTAACTGTCTCTCTTTTATCCATATGGATTTTCTAATTGTTTCTCTTCTCCTCACATTTTCTTTCCTCGGTTTTATAATTATTAGATCAATCCTATTAGTTATCATGTTTATTTAGAGTATATATGAAGAAATTCAAGTTTTGTCTGATGTTTTCTCTTGAATTCTCTTTTTTCTTACATGCCTCTCTATACTTTGTAAACATATTTCTAATTAATTATTTTCTCATGAACTCTCACTTAAATATTTTACTTCATATATAGTTTATGGTTCGAAAACCCTAGAAGCTAGCCCTTGCACTTGCATGCAGTTTGTAAAATCACTAGCATTTCCTTAAAACATCAACAAAATGTTGAAAGGAGTGAATCCAAACCATCTCAGAAATTTTTATAATTCAGGTGAGAATCCAATTTCAGTGCTGAAATTAACTCCAGCCCGATACGATAGCATTGATGATGAAATTTACAGCACCGATGAATTCCGAATGTATGCTTACAAGATCAAGAAATGCACTAGAACCCGCAGCCACGACTGGACGGAGTGCCCCTACGCCCACCGCGGCGAGAAGGCGACACGTCGGGACCCAAGAGAGGTGCCCTACACGGCCATTGCTTGCCCAGAATTTCGCAATGGACACTGCCTTGCGAATTTGCTCATGGAGTTTTCGAGTATTGGCTTCATCCTTCACGTTACCGAACACGTGCATGCAATGCAGGACGTTTTTGCCAACGTAAGGTTTGCTTTTTTGCTCACACACCTGAGCAACTCAGGCCTCAGAACAAATATACTTGTCCTCTTGTGTACAGGGCACGAATGAATGGTCATGAGAATGGGATCTTTGGTTTTGGATCGAGCAGAGAAGATGGTGCCACGTCGCATCCAACGTTGGGGTCCCTGTCACCCATGGCTATCAGGATGGATGGTAGGAGTTATTTTGATGGGGCTTCAGATTTCTTGAATAGTTTGAGAAATTCAAAGATTGCTGATGAAAACGATCATGATCAAGAAATTAGGGCTCTTAAGAGAAGCGGGATCAGTGAATTGGATTTGGAATTGCCACATATTGATTGGATTTCAGAGCTGGTGAAGTGATGTGACTGTTGATGAATCGAAGAGAGCTAGGGTTAAGGGATATTTTCCAAGATTCGAATGTATGCTCAGAGTAATTAAATATGGTATCATCTTGTGGGTAAATCAATGATACCCACAATAAAGTGAGTGATTGGAATAGTATTTGCTCTCTTCTTCTTCTTCTTCTTCTTCCCCTTTCCTTTTGCCATTTTGCACCGGTAATAATGTAATGTTTTTCATTTAGAGTGTAGAATGTGAGGGTACTTAATTTCAATTATCACTGCATGTCAACTGTTTGGTTTCTCATTTGAGTCGTCGTGTACTTCTTGTCATGTTAAGAAATGAAAAATTACATGTTTTTCTCTATCTTCACCGAATAAATTAATTAATTATCGTTGATATAATTATACATATATAAAGCTAGACTGTTTTATTGCGGATTCTAATGAGTGCAATCCACACTAGAATATTGATTTTCCTTTCAAAAACTAAAGAATTGAACACACACTTAGGGGTAAGTTAGTAATTTTTATATTTTATTACATCTTGTGATTATGTTTATACCCTTGAAAAAACAACAACACAGCTTATAACTGAAGTGAAGGGTTTTTATTTGTGATTTTCATTTTTTTTTGTACAATATAATTATCACTTAGCCCTTAAGATCAACTTTTTTTGTTGCCTAAAGTTAAGGGGTATTTTTAATTTTTTGACCTTGGTTTTTTTGCAATTAGTGCGTGAGGTCAAGGGTTTTCTGGTCTTTTGATAATAAAAAATTTGGTTGGCGTGAGCAGGTGGGAGGAGCCTACGCCTTTTAGGTGGCCCGTGCAGCGTCTCCCGGTGGCCGTTGGTCGCCTTCTGGTATGGCGTCCGCAACATCACGTCACCCTCTACACGGTAGGCTGGCACGTGTCAGCCTTTGTGGCACGACAAAGTTTCGAAGATAATTTTTCTCCTCATGTTTTTTCTCTCTCCTCCACCTCAGAAGGTGTGGTGGCTTTGCAAAATTGCAAAGTAGTCCTCAATTTTTAATTCTATTGAGTTTTATTTATTTGTTTTTCAATTTCATCTCTAGACATTTGATTTTTTATGTTTTTTTAATCAAATTTGATCCTTATTCTTTTGATAACTATTTATTTTGCTTTTAATTTTTTTTCTGATTGGATTTTATTTTTTGACTTAATCCTTAATCATTTGATTTTAATTATTTTTTTTTAAAAGCAAAAAATAATCAATTGATTTTGACATGATTTTCCTCTGACTAATCGCTTGATTTTTTATTCGGCTAAAAAGTAAAGAATATATTATTTTGATAAGAAAAAATAATGAAAACAAAAATTCATTTATGACCCTCTTTCTTTAAAAAAATAATGGTTTTTCTTTGTTTTGAATTTTCTTTAGATTTGTTTTTAGCTTCATTCATTTTCCATTTAAGTGTGTGTGTGTGTGTATGTGTATGTTATCTTGATTGTTGTTTTTTTTTAACCTTTCCTTGATTTTATTTCTTTTAATTTTATGGCCTCAACATTTTATTTTATTTGTTTTTTTTCTAGATTTAATTAGTCCTTATTTTTTAAAATTTCTCTTTTTATCATTTTCTTAATTTGTTTTTTCTTTCTATTTTGTCTCTTGACTTTTTATTTTATTTGTTTTTTATCTAATTTTAGTTCTCATTATTTTAATTGCTCTTTTTTTTCTTTTTTCGTTTTTCTTTTCAATTAAGTCTCTCATTATTTTCTTTCATTAGTTTTTATATCAGATTTGGTCTTTATTGTTTTGATTACTATTTGTTTTTATTTTATTTTATCATGGTTAATAATTTTATTCAAGGTTTTTTTTTGTCTTCTGTATGGTCATCTCGGTCTCATGACCAGAATTGTTGATTTCAAAGATTTGCCCGACCAGTAAAGATTTAAAAGATTAAACAAAACTACAAAAAGCTATTTCATATTTGTTAGTTTTTTTTAATTATAATATAACGAATAAATAAATATTATTACTTTTACTTTGTAGGCCATGCATACATTGGCATGTGACCATTTTCTTAAATCAAGATTTCGAATAAAGTAGTTCAATTCTATAATCCCTTAAAAAATAAATTATTTTATATTATTTTTTAACATTCATTAATAAAAAAAATTATTTAGATTTGAAATTTACATAGATTTATTATTATTTTATATTTAATTTTTAACTTAATTATGAAGAAAGCGGAAAATAATTTAAAAGTTTAATTTATTAAATAAAATTAAAATAATAATTTTATATATTCTTCCTTTTGGTGGTTTGCCCCCTTTCGGTACTAAAAAATCGAGTCGCAGCTCATACAAATTCATCATGCTTGTACCGTATAACAACCTCCTACGTACCTTTTTTCTTATATAAAAAAATAACAGAAGATGTTTCATTCGTAAAGAACATGTTAATTATAACAATCCTTCAAAACTATGGCTTATATAGCCGGAGAGGAGGAGAGAGGAAACACAAAATATTTAAAATAAAATTGGATGAGAAGGCAAATATCACACCCGCTTCGATGATAACAAGTTCCAACAAAACACCTCTCGGACCGAAAATAAATGTTGTCTTCAACGAAAGAACTTCTTATCACCGATCCTTAAGGCGTCCTTGAGATAACATATGGTTAGACCACGGCCCAAGCCATGTGATCGGATTGTCAAGCTGTCTGGTTTAGTGGTTGAGTCAAGGCTCAAACCCAAGTGACATGACAGCCACACTGCTCGGTCTAGTGGTTGGACCGAGACCCACACCAAGCTCGATGAATAGATTGAGATAATTTTTCTATCGCATGTACATTTTCACAATCAATGTGCTTTGCCAAAATCAAAAGGTAACTCCTACAGGAGGAGAGGAAAAAAACTGCCTAACCTCTTACTTCCGTTTGATCGAGTGTTGATCATCTGCTGTGTATGGCATTAATTGTTGGAAAATGAAAAGGTTCGGGATTGACATGCTCTCATATTAAATTTAAAGAATCAGACCATATTGTTTTAATATATCATAAAATTAAAAAAAAAAAAAACAACTTAATTTCTTACTGTATTAAAATAATTTAATTTCTCGCATCATTTCATATCAATGGTCATGTTCTTGAACCCAAAGGTAAGAGTTCCATGCTCAACTAATTGCTAAATGCTAGTATTCTATTAATTTGCTAGGGATATCTTCTGCATTAAAGACTACTAGTCATTTTTATCTTTATATATATATATATATATAGTGAGCATGTGAGTATGTGACACCTACCCCAATTACCTCACTCAGCATTAGTTCACATGCCAGCATTGTTTGCCGCTAGCCAGCCAAAAGCACGACCAATTTTACTAGTACCTATTTTTCCACAAGAAACTCCCTTGAGAGACACTAATAGAAATGAAAATATAAAGGGTAAATTTAGTACAGTAAATCAAAACCAAGATACCATAGAAATTAAGAAAAAAGAACATTTATTACATAGACTCAAAATTAACAAGACACAAGCACAGCAAATTATTTAAGATCGACACAATTAAAAGACTCATTAACAAGAAGCAAATGACTATGACACTAAAAATTAAAGAGTACAGCCCAATATTTAACTCCTACAAAAACTCACATCCTCCATTGCAATCTCCATGATCTCCACCTTGTACTTCTTCGAAGAATATCACCATTCTTTTCATGAAAGAAGGTATAAGAGAGATCATCACATGCAAGTCTTTTCAAGAAATAACTTGATGCCCAAACTGCTCAGCCCTGTCTTTCATTTCCCTTGCCTTAACAGCCAACTTTATGCGTGCCTGTTCCAGCTGGTCTGACCCTGGAGGATGCCTCCCAGTAACATACCTAATTCAACAGGTCAATTTCAAAATATTACGTGACACATTTTATTTATTAATATTATTAACATAGCCCCAAGAAAGAAAGAAAAAATGCTCTTACCCATAGATCCATGACATGGCAGTAATTCCTGCCACACCAAAGCCACCAGAGGCCAAGAACCCCATAAGCAAGAGAGAAACTGCCATCACAGCAGGAACAATAACTGGACTGAATATGACCAGCAATGGAGTGGCTATGGTCAACAGAATGACCGTGGCAGCAAGGGTCAAACCGGAGAGAACTAAGAGAGATCCACCAGCAGTGACAGCAGTAGTTGCCTTGACTATTTGCTGGGACCTCGGTTGTTTCCCTGGTTGCTGTGATTGTTGAAGCTCAGCCATTGATGCAGGGTCAAACGATATTATTGTCTACAATTCAAATAGAATTTTACCAAGAGATTACTTTGAATATTGTAAATAGCTGTGAACCGTGTGATTTTCTTGTGTGCGAGGGTGGAGTTATAAAGAGAAAAGGCTATTAAGGCGGGTCCCAATGGGTAGGCACGTGCCAAAGAGACACGAGGCACGTGTTGAGGAGATTGTCATGCAAGGGTTGCATGCAACCCGAAAGGTTTAGTTTTAGGACACGTTGTTTTAAGAAATGAAATGAAATGAAAATGAAACAAAACGACGGACAGCTTTGGGAGGCCTCGAGGAATCCAGAACCACGCATATAATAATTATCCACTGTGCATGAACATAGCTGCATGAATAGTTTTTCAAATAATTTACCTCCAGATATTTTTGCACGACTTAATTTCCTTCAAGATTATTGCATCACTAGGTTTATAATTGATCTTTTATACTACAAATTCATATATTTATGATAAATTTTTGCTTTCCCCTTCCTTGAAATTCAAATCTGGGTTATTATGTGGGGGGGGGGGGGATTAAAACCTATTTACTATCTTAATTAATAATTAGTGGTTAAATATATATATATAAAAGTATACAATTAAATCTAAATATAATATTTTTTGTCCTGTTTTTTTATCCATATTTTTATTTAAAGATGTTTTAAAATGTTGTCAACTTTTTAAACGAAGCACATGAAAAAATACGATTACTTCGAAATTATAATCTCTTTATTCATTTAATTAGAATTCTATTTTAAAATATAAGTTTCTACTATATTTTACATCGTATAAGAAAAATAAATATTTATATCTTCAAATATTTATTTCAATATCCTGAATGTTATTTATTATTTAATATTACATAAAATTAAGAGAAATATATATGAGTGTGTTATGTCAATGTTGTATATATTATAATGGATTAAAAAATATAATACAAATTTATACGTGTTAAGTCATATTTTGATATAATATTTATATCATTTTTATTATTCATTAAATAAAATAATTATCTAAAAAATATTCATTTAAGTAGACATCCATTATGATTAAATCACCATCCCTAAATGCATAATTATTATTTAGAGAGTGTGTGACATTGTTGTAGTGGTTATTTTTTAAAGTGTTTTTTGTTTGGAAATACATTAAAATCATTTATTTTTTTATTTTTTAAAATTTATTTATAATATCATTATATCAAAATAATAAAAACCTAAATTAAAAAACAATATTTTAGCGTCAATGCAAAACATAAAATATATGACAGACCCATACTCTTCCAATTCCAACGCTCAAGGTGACCGCATACCCACTAAAATTAGTCCACGTGAAAGGTACAGCTTCATCCGTTTCTCAAAAATCAGGAGGCATTGGACCTGTAAGCGTGCTATCCTTCAGCCCAAGAGGCTTGTGGGATATACTATATGGGCCTATGGACTGTCGCTGCTATTAACTTTGAGGCTTTGAGCTGGTTTCTCTTCGGGCTAATACTTTTATGGTCCTATTCGGGAATACAATAAAATAAACCTGGCTATTATAGCTTTCGGCGTATGAAAATTGCGCAAGTTTTGGATATAATTCTTCTTGGGTAGTTACTAAAATCATCCAGTAATTTGATGAAGAAATCTTTTTTTTCTAGGAAGAAAAGGGCCAGGGCCAAAACAAAGACAAAAAGCTTCTAGAGTACAAAATTTAGGTTTTTTTTGAAA
Source organism: Populus trichocarpa (assembly GCF_000002775.5). NCBI lineage: Eukaryota > Viridiplantae > Streptophyta > Magnoliopsida > Malpighiales > Salicaceae > Populus > Populus trichocarpa. The sequence goes on along the minus strand of NC_037285.2, from coordinate 6,360,318 downwards.
AAAATAATCTTAATATCCTATAGTTGTTTTTTTCAACCAGATTTTTTAATATTATACTTTGCAACTAGGTCAAAGGAAATTTTGAAAATCAATAAAATAACAAATATATTAACGCATGGAAGATAATCATTACCATATAACTCATTCTCTTGCTAACCTTTTCTCCTTTCTCATGCTTTCTTTTTAATAAAAATCACAACTTTCCGTCTAAAAAATTACTCATATATTCATAATCAACCAACCTCGTCTTCTCCAAACCCATAGCCCGTGACAATAACTGTTCTCTCTCATAACAGCAGACCCAGCCATAACTCATCAAAACCTTTGACCTTCATAACCACCACAAGTCCCGACCATAAATTTCACTAAAAATCACCCAAAAGTCCTAGCTTTTCTTTTCATCGAAATCGCTATATCAAGACCAAAATCCACCCAAACTGTTCCACAACATAAACCAGAGAAGAATAAACTGATTTCACAAGAGAAAACATAACACAAAAAAAAGAAGAAAAAAGTTAATTATAATGGTTGTTTATTGATCTGATAAACATCATAACTACACGATAGCATGATCAAATTGATTGTGAAAAAGAGAAAAGGAAGATAATGCGGTAAAGTTATAATGCTTCCACATAATATTTTTATAATAACCCAATTAAAAATTTTACACGATCGGATAAAAAAAAAAAAGAGGGGATTTATGTAGAAACTTTATCCTGAGAATAAGAAAGATTAAGAACATTAATGTAGAAAATTTTAATGGATTAAAATAATTAATAAATAAATAAATAATAAAAGGGTGTTAAGCATTTATAAGAGGGGTAAACTAGAAAAAAAAAATAAAAAAAAGAAATTTTCATTTTTTTGCTCTGTTGGTGGCTGGCTGCTGCTAGAGAGAGGGGGGGAGATGATTTCAAAATTTCTTCACTTGTTTTCTCTTGAAAATAATTGGGTTTCAACATAAAATAAAACAAAGGAGAAAGTTTGGCAAGTTTAAGAATCAAGTTGCCAAAATCAAATTAAAAGGAGAAATTTGAGGTTTTAGATAGAGAATTGACTGGATAATATTTGAAGTTCACTTTTATGCTTGATAAGAAGTTTTAAACCCAATAATGTGAGCTTTATGAAAAAAAAACTCCAGTTTTATGCATGAAATTGAATTTTTTTAGTTAGTGTTCTTGAAGAGTAATTTGAAGAAAATGTTAGATTGTTATTAATTATTGCAATTAGGGTAAATTGTGTTATAAATAATGTATTATAGTAGATAATTGAAGAAAATACCATGTTTTGTTTTAAATAAATTTTGAAGTTCATCTCAACAACAGGGAAGATATTAGTTAACTATAGGACATTTTTTTGTTTATAACATAGTTTGGTTGGTATGTTTAAATTTTTAGAAAATTATTTTTTGTTGTGATTAAAAACTTAGAAACTAAAGTATTATAATTTAACTTAGAAAAGTTTCTATAGTATATTATATGATCTAGCCTTTTTTATTCCTTTAAACTATAATGTATGTATTTAATTAACTCATTGAATCTATACACACACACACACACTTAATTAATTGTTTGTGTAAATATAAAATATATTGATAAAATCATTGAAATGTGAAAATAAATTTGAAATCTTAAATTATAGAATATAATAAAAGTTTGAAATTATTATGTTAAGGATGATTGGATAGTAATTTTGTGTTTAATGATGATAACTTGGTACTAAAATATGAAGGAAAACTATACTGAAATTTATGTAGAATAAAAAAATTTCACCTTGAATTATGATATTCTTTTTTGTAATTACAGGTATAAAGAATGGAGATCGTTATAATTTTGTGTTTAATTAGTAAGTTTTGACTTTTAGTTTGCTCTGGTTTTAAGGGGTTGAAATCCCACAACTTTGGTTCCCATCAAAAAAAGAAGAAGAAGAAAGAAAAAGAAAGCATTATAGTTTTGTTTTGTTGAAAAGGTCAGCCCAAAGAGAAACAATCTAACCTGTATGTTTCATATGACCACCCTATTTTTGTAGAACACAGAATTATGGTTGCTGCCGACTGCCGTGAGGAGATCTGAGCCAGGGGCTAGCAGCTATGTAGAAGCGAGAGGGGAAGAAGAACATGGAAAATAATGGGGGGTTAGGGTTTTCTGGTTTCATATATACATATATACATACATACACGGGACCATGTTATATATATATACACGGGACCATGTTTGGAAAAGATATATATATATATTTTAAATAAATATATATTTTTTTGTTGACTTTTTGATATATAGCGGTCTCATTATTAATTTGAGAGTTATTGATAATTTCTTTGTGGCTCTATAAAATCTGAAACTAGCTTCAAATCTTAATTTCAAAGCTCAAAAACTATTTTGATGTCTCAATAAAGGGTTTTTCTTTTTATATTCTAAGAGTTGGAAAGAAGAGAAGATTATTAGCGATGTAGACGAAGAAGAAAGGCTCATGTATTTTCTTCATTTGTTGTGTATGTAGAGATTGGAGAGAAGAGAAATGAACGTTTTCTTTTTTCAGAAAAGGAAGAGACGATGGTAGTTATTAATATTATTTTTTTATCTAGCATAATTAATAAGATTTATTTTCTTGTCATTTATTTTAAATACTTATATTAATTTCTCACATATTGGTGCGCAATGTAACTCACATGGTTACTGGCGTATGGCAGCAAGAAGCATCGTAGAATTTTTTTATTTATTTTTAGTTGGAAATTTGAACGTTTTAAGATAAGCATTGAATAATAAAACAATGCTTTATACCGTTTTATTAGATAAATAGATGAAAATGGAGGACAAGACTTTAGAGGTCTTAGTTTTAATCCAGGTAGATTACTTATGTAATGCCATTTGTTTGAAAACAATTATTCTTTAATCTATTTCTGCTTAATAAAATATTTACTTGATCTCATGTTTTAAAAAAAAAAACCTAATATCTGATTTTAGTTTGATTTTGTTGGTTTTCCATTTCAATAAAATTGTTGAATTTTTTTTTACCTAACTAGATTTTTTTTCATAATAGATTTTAATTAATCCTTAATATATATATTTTTGTCCAAAATACACTGGGTGTAGATAAATAACAAAACAACTAAAAATCAAGGTTTTTTCAATGTGCTATCATACAAATCACATTGCAATTAAGTTTTTTTTTTAATTAAGTCATTCAATTCAAATTTATCATATATATTTTTTAATTTTGTTCTTGTTATTTTAATTTTAATTTTTTTTCTTGATTATTTTGTAAAAGTTGTAATTAATTTCAATTTAATCCTTAATTGTAATTTGTCATATATAATATTTTTCAATTTAGTTATTCTTCTTTTAATTTCTAAGTTTTTTCTTGGCTCTTTTGTCAATATTTTGATTGTTTTTAATTTCACCTTTCAACCCAAGTTTTTTATGTTTTGTTTTTTTTTCTAATTTAGTACTCATACTTTTGATTTATTTTCATCCTTTTATTAATTTATTTTTCAATTTAACCCTCCAATCAAAGGATTGTTCTTTCTCTCTAATTTTTTTTTTTCAATTTTCACCCTTATTCTTTTAATTGATATTTTTTTTATTTTAGATCATTTTGTGTAATTGATTTTTTTTTTCAATTTCATCTTTTAACATTTAATTTGTTGAGAATTGAACTTCTTGTTTTTCTCATGTTTAATCCTTCTAGTCTAATGATTTGTGTTACAAGTTGTAAAGGTCATGTATGGCATAATTTTCAAACCTTACCTGAGGCAAGTCTCAGGTCATAGATTAAATAGGTTGACTTGGGTTAATCCGGGTCATTTTAATTTTTTTTTATTTTATAAACATGTAGAAATGATATCATTTTGACGAAAAACTTTTTTTAAAAAATCAATAGGTTTTAACTGAGTATTTCTATGGCTAATTGGGTTATAAGTAAACAAGATGTTTTCATTGGATCATTCTAGATGAATTTTTCTCTTTCTCTTCTTTTTTTTTTTTTAATTTTTTTATGACTTGATCATGAGTGAGAAGTGAAGACCAATAAACACTCATGAACATGATACTCCCTCTACAAAAAGAGTAATTATCCCCCTCCTCAGATAATTGTCAGTGCTGATAATGTGGATTAGAAAAATTCTACCAATGTGCTTACCTGAGGGTTATCCATTAATAAAAGTAGCCGATCATTGTTATCTTGAAAGTGTTCTATTAGTACTAGAAACTTCGATTGGCCTAACCCTTTTGCCTTGTTAATTATCAACAATTAAAAATGGAAGGCAAGCATGCAACCAAAGTCATCTACAGAGGTCAATCCTTGAGAAGTGGAAGAAGGAACCATTCATTGAAAATTTAGAGTGTGTTTGGTATTGCGGTAGTTGTTGTGGTTGTGGTTTGAAGAAAGTTGTTTTATAAAAAGTACTTTTAGTTTAGGTTTGTTTGAAAAAATAGGTGTTTGGTTAAAACTGTGTTTGAAATTGAGGTTGAAGAAAAAGTAGTTTAATGTGTTTGGTTAAGAATGCTTTTGAAATTGAGGTTATAAAATAATTTAAAAATATATATTAATATTAATGGTTTTAAATTTAAATATTGTAGAATTAATTACTCCTATTACATCATGAAATAAAAAATACTTTATAAAAAATACTTTTTATTATTCCATTAAACTATTTATAATTTCATTACATACAAAATTCATCCGATAAGAACTACAATTTTCATAATTTTTTGAGCGTAGATAAAATATTATCAGGTATAAAATTAATATTACAGTGCGAGTGAATTTAATTCACTTTATACTAGTGTTTTTTTAAAAAAAAATGTAAAAAAAATTAACACAATGAAAAAAAAAAAAAAGAATTTCACGTGAACAGTGCAATTCTTACACTGTTCACATACTCCACTGTTCAATTAACAGTGGAGTATGCCTCCCCTGCTCACTGAACAGTGGAGGTGGCATGATACACTGTTCAGTGAACTGTGTATCATGGTTGAATTTCCCGAAAGCAGCATTTTTATGCTTTTCATCTTCTAGCGTTTCGCACGCGATTTGGCTGTGGGACCATGCACAGTAAGCAGCTTTTTTTTGTTAACCAAACGTTTGCTTCCTGTGTTTTTGAAAAAATGCAACTTCTAACGCGTAGCCAAACGGGCTCTTAAGTTGCATGCTCAAAAACCGTGTGCTATTATGCTTGGAAGTTTGTGCGCACAAGCGAAATTTGTTTAAATCCATTTTAAAATTTATATGTATTTGTTTCTTATTAAAAAAGATAGTTAATAAAAAAAAATTAATTAAATTTTTTTTTAGCTTACTTTCTAAAAAAATATTTTCCTTTTATTTTCGACTAAAAACATCTTTCAGAAGTTGTGAAAAATTTAGAAATATCATGTTATTTGCTTATTATATCAAATTTGATCCTCAAACTTTTAATTACTATATATTTTGTTTTGAATTTTTTTTTTCAATTTCATCCATTAGAATTTGATTTAATTTGATTTTTATATCAACTTTGATTCTTATTTTTATGATTGTTATTTGTTTTTCTCTTATTATTTTCTTAATTGAAATTTTTTATCTATCAGATTTTATCCTCATTCTTTTAATTGTTATTTATTTTATTTGAAATAATTTATGAAATCATAATTATTATTATTTTAATTTCATCATCTTTCAACTTTTTAATTTGTAAGATTTGATCTCCATTATTTTGATTTTTATTTATTTTATTTGAGATAATTTATAAAATTAGTTTTTTTTTCAATTTCATTCTCATTTAACTTTTTAATTTGTATAATTTATTCCTCATTATTTTAATAAACTTGCAAAAAATTTAATAAGTTATTTTTAATTTATTTTTTATATCATAACCAATCACTGACTTTAACGAACTACTGTTAATTAATGATTCTACTTGCTCTGGAAACTATGACTAAAATGTGAATCGATTTTCTCATTTTCTTTAATAACTAGGGGGAACCATTTCGATTTCCCACCAAACTAATGAACTGTGCTTTGATTTTCGTCCCCATATTTATATATAATGATTAAAACAATTGGTTTTATAATTTTGTTTCTTATGGATAAAACGAAAATTATGGCATAGAGAAATTTCAAACAAATGAAGATGAAAGGAGCATAAGAGAAATAGAGACAAAACAATGGTGAGGTGTTATATGTATATTTCAAGTTCTCACATTGGAATTCAACGGAGTGAAGGGTGATTTCAATGTGGTAAACGAATATTTTTGGAAAATTCTCAGCTGCTTATCGTTCATAACTAGCTAGGCTTGGAAGATTTGAATTCCTTTCATACGGTTCTCTTCATAGCTTTTCTTGACCTGGGACAACGTGTCCATAAAGACTAAATGTATATTTGTATGCCCCATGGGTAAAAAAGAAGAAAGTTACCACGAATATTTGTTATCTAATAGTTTATTTGAAGATTTTTTTGGTACTTTAAATTAATATTTTTTAAATTTTTTTTATGTGCTTATATTAAAAATAAATAAAAAATATTATTTTAATACATTTATAAGCTAAAAATACTTTGAAAAACAAACTCTATTAGACTATAAAAAATATCAAGCATTTAAATTTTTAATTCCAAAAAATCATTCCTTTTTTATTTCCCAAAAAATAGAACAAGAAAAGGTTAATTGGATAACTTTGTAACTTCCCTAATTAAATTAAAATTTTAAAAAAAACTAAAACATCTAGTGAACTTATTATAGAGTAAGATACAATTCTTTGGAATATTCTTTCCTGTATTTTATATCGGTCATATTAATTGATTTTTATGTCCTACAATCACTAAGTTTATCCATGCACATAATAGCTAGAACCTTTTACTAGGTTGTCTCCTTGTAATATCATTGTGGCATATGCATGGCATCGCGACGATCATCATCTCGTACCAGGATCGTCGGGAATGGTGTGGCTAGAAAGGACAAGGAATTATTGTCTTTTATCAATATAAAAAAAGGAATGAGAGTAGCTACCTAGTATTTTGGTTACTAGAAACCCTAATTAGTTTTAGATTTTGAGTAAGGGGATTAATTGCATAAAGGAAATGTATTAAGACCTCCAATACATCACACCTAAGGTAAGTTGTATTATTTATATATTTATATGATATAAACTAAGAAAATGTTGTGTTTTCTAACCGTTGGTCTATCTAAGGTTTAAGAATAGCTTTTCTTCGTAAATAGATCCTTATCTTAACAGGTTAAAAACCTAACCGTTCTAATGCCAGCATAAAAAATAAAATAAATTGTCTTTTATTTAATATAAGAAATATGTATTACTTATAAGTTTATAATCACGTATACTAAAAGAGACAACAAAATTTTTTGTTTTGGTATTTTTGAAATGTAGGCCAAAGTGCTTTGAAATTTTACAAACTTGTTGTAAAATCCATGCAATATTTTTCAGAAACAAACATTTAAAGATAGTTTATATTTTCTTTGAAAAAGATGCTCAAATGATTTTAGAATTTTTGGCCATATGCAAGAAAACAATTTTATTGTTTTTATTTTTTAGGCTTTGTGTGGCAAAAACATATTTTTTTTCATGTAATAAAACTATCCAAAATAAACCAAATGGGTGTTTGCCAAACATACCCTTAAACCTAAAACGACCTTATAAAAAATAACAGAAGACCTTTGCTTTACTTTTTAAATCATACAGTGAACTGTACCTGTCAATGAAGTTATCTTAGATATAGATATGACTGTATTATTTAAAAAATAAAATAAAAAAATTTATTGTTTTTTTATTTACTTTTTGTAACTTGGCTTTATGAATTGGTTTATTTTATTTGTATGTCATGTTAAACTTGCTTCTTTATGATTTTTATCGTAAGATATTCTTTTTTAATATATTGTGAGTTGATTTGTGCTAGATCAACATGGCTCTAAAAAATTCATTGAGAGTGAGCGAAGACTCATAATCTAAATTTAAAACATAATGAGGACATAAATTCAAAAACCTAGTTTAACATTTACAATCCCTTTAGATCCAACCCTTCGAATCCCGCATTCGCATTGGAGAAGTGAGGATTAGGATTAGGCTTTAAGGCCAAGCCCTAATCTCAAAGAATTTTTTTTTAAAACCCATTTTAAATTTAGACAAAAAAAAAATTAGATTGTTGACTAGCCTAGTTATCATAAAGATGATAAGTTTTATCTATTATTTAATTTTCTAAATTTTCATTATTTCGAGGTGCCAGCTAGATACGACAATTTCCATACCTCTTTTAATTAGTAACCGTTAAAAAATTCATACATGTAATAAGTCATTTGCAACTGTGTATTTGCTTTTATTTAAATGTCAGGAAAATAATTATTTTTGGTAATGTTTTCAACTATTTCACTTGTGTACTTGCATCTACATCAAAAATACAAAAAACCATTCCATTAAGGGAAAAGAAAAAACTCAGTGTATTCACATTCAAAACATTAACCATTCCTCATTCCTCTAACTAGCCAATAATTGCTCGCCAACTGGCATTAACCCCTTATGGTGTCCTACCTGAAAAACACTATATCCCACCCCCCTCTCCAACTCAGCCCCCTCATCCACCAACATTTTCCTCATCTTAGCCGAGCCAGTATCCACAGCCGTCAGACCTGTATCTGGCTGTCGACGCTTGGCAGTGATCCTAACCGGATCCGGCTCATTAGACCCAATCTTGTGTGGAAAATTAAGGAGAGCCTTTGAGCCACGCATTCTATAAGCCGCTCTATCATAAGCCAAAGCCGCTTCCTTTGCCGTCTCGTAAGTCCCAAGCCACACTCTCGCGCCATTCTTAGCTGGGTCCCTTGTCTCAGCCGCAAACTTCCCCCACGGCCTTTGCCTCACTCCTCTATAATGTCTTCCCTTAGTCACCACCTTCTTAGTAACAACAGCTTCCATATTCAAGCTAGATTCTTGAACCAATTTAATGGGCTCGGCTTCCAGATCCAGCTCATCTTTCGGCTCGGCTTTAACAACATTAGTTGTTATTGTCGTCGTCGTCGTCGTGGTGGTGGTGGTGGTAGAAGAAGTAGTGGTAGTTGAAGTGCTCAAATCCAACGGAGACCATCCACAACAAACAGCATCTCTGAGGAAATTGTAAATGACCATATCTTCAGAATCATCAACCCTTAATGGCAAGTCACCCCATGTCTCGTTTAAGCAAGAAATAAGAGAATTAAAGCTTGTACTTCTATGCTGATGATGATGAGACAGAGCACTGAACTCACACAATGAGCTAATCTCGTTCATTTTTCTTCTCCTCTCTCTCTCTCTCTCTCTCTCTCGGAGTGACTAAATCAAGGTGGAAGGTATATATGTTTTGTTGGGTTAGTTTTTGGAATATAGAAATTGCAAATTTTCTCTATTCTGATGGGATAAGAAGAGAAAAATGAAAGAATGACAGAATCCAATTGAAAGAATGACGAATCCAAGTGAGATGAAGTTGGGGGTGTTGTGTGTGTGTGTGTGTGTCTGTCTGTCTGTCCATTTATATACATATAGACATATAATAGTTGGGGATATAGAGGGAGAGACATGCTGGACGGAGAAGTAGGTGATGATATTTTTAACATTTATATTTAAATATTTTTTTATTGTTAGTGCCAATGTGACAATTCCCTTTTTCTTAGTTTTGTGTTTTTTATGAAATTTCAATGCACAAGTGGGCAAATTGAGAAGGGTTGTTGTCCCGTAGTTGATAATGTGGGGGTGTGATTTCACCAGCTTATGTCATCCATTCGCCACTACCCATGAGCTGAGGGAGAGCATCTTGCAAAATAATATCTGTGGGTGACGTGGAGGTGGTAGTGTCCGTATAAAGAAATGAGCTTCACAGGGAAGAACAGCGAAATTGTTAAAGAAAAAGCAAGAGTTAAATATTATAATACCAAGATTTAAATTAATTTAGTTTTGGTGTCCAAAATTGGCCAAAAATATGATGGTCATTAGAATAACAAATAAAACTTGGACTGGCTAGTCCTTCATCAGTGGGTTTTGTTTGATTGATGGATTTGTTAGGACATATTGTAACAACTATTGTGTCGGTCCGTTAATATGCATACATCTGGATTAGGAAAGCTAGTCACAAGCATAGTTATAAATCTTGAATGAAGGCTGGGTCCAGCATCAGGTTTGAGTTACGTATCAGATTCATCCTCTCGAGTTAATTAAAATATATATATCAATATAATTTTTTATATTAGCATATCAAAACAAATAAAAAACATTAAAAAAAATATCAATTTAATATTTTTTTAAAATTAAATATGTTTTTAAAACACATTTTTGCACTGCTTCAATCCCACTACCAAACAGACACAGGGCTGTTATCTAGTGCATGGTAGGGGCTGTCTCTTGCGTATTTCCAACTCCTAAACTAGATTCAAGAGGCAGAACGGAACCTCGTCCCCTTCCCCCGACTATATTCAAGAGGCAACATCGTTGCAAAGCACTCGAAGACTTGAAAGCATGCGTTAAGATAATATATATATATATATATTGCAATGATCTAATGATTCTTGTCAATTAAGCATAGTTTGTTTAGCTTTTCACATAATTTTTTTATTAACGTGGGTAGGGTGTCCGGATCAGCTTGCATGCACCTCGACTAATCACACGAGCTCTAAAGTTAATTAACGATCATATAAGCCTCTAGTGACCATCATATTAGCAATCACATGGTTTAAACCTGAGACCACATGGATAGCAAACCCCTTAGTCACAAGCTCTTATCACAGAACTATCTAAACCCTTTAATCCCAAGCTTTTCACATCATTTAGTTTTACAAGAATCATGCAGCTTATATTAATCTCACAAGACATTGAAAATCTAATCTCATTATTAAAAATTACAAGACCTACTTATTTTATATACGTAGATCGAACCAATCAGATAAGATAAATTTAATAAAATAACTGGTAATAATATTAAGATTTACTGCACCAATAAATCAATAATTTTAGTTCATAAGAAAACCTATCATATTTCTTCAAGAATTAAAGTGAAGTTACACATTGGATGCTTGTTTTTTAAAATGCTATTAAATAATATTAATATATTATAATGATTTGAAAAATAAAAAAATAATTTTAAATAACAACTTAGGTTCTTATAAAATACTGTTTGAACAGAATTCCAGAACACCTAGGAAGAATCTTATCATACTATTTGGCTGCACATACGATTATTTGTCGTTCATCTGGGTACAATTGGCAACTTGATTCTATCTAAAAAAAGAATGTACCTTGTAAAAGCCATTAAATGAGAAGCCATGGGACAGCGCATGATAGGGACGTTGTACGGATGCACCAGCCCTTGCCATGATTCCATGGCTTGCTGAGGATAAGAGCAACGAAACGAGGCCAATCCTAATTGCAACCGACAACTACAGGGTACTATGTCGCTATCCAAAACGGAAAATTTCGTTCCACATGTTTTCTTGTGGCTGTCATTAACAATGCCAAATATTTTATAATTACGATATTTTCCTGGTATTTAATTAATTAATGATTTTTTATATTTAGGATATTTCCCTTCTATTTAAATAATGATTTTTTTATAATATGGATATTTTCTTCTATTTAAATAATGATTTTTCGAAGATGATTGGACTAAATTCTTTTGTAAATATACGATAGCCCTCTCTACAATTAAAGGTGTAATCTGAGGACTTAAAAATTATAATTTCTTTCTTTATAATTTAGGGTTGTAAAATCTAGAAATTATAGTTTTTACTCACACTATATATCATGTTACTGCGATTATATAAGTTATAATATTTAATTGATGATGTTGTGTGTATTTTATTAGTGTTCTGAGATAAAAAATAAAATTGCTTTTAGTTGAAAAAAATATATTACTTTTTATCCCCACTAATTTCATTTCTTTTATACTGAATAATTTAGGGTTTAATGAATTTTTATAATTTTAAAATGTAAAGTTTAAAAAGATATATTATTTTTATCCCCACTAATTTCATTTCTTTTATACTGAATATTAACCAAACCCTTTTAACGCTGTTTAAAACCTTTTTAAAATGCAAATTAACTACATAGAAAATCAAAATATAAAATAATGTGACTGCTTTTAAATCCAACCAAATCACAAAGTCAATATAACATCATAATTAAAAGCAGATATAATTTGGTGATGATTGTATATGGTTTTCTTCAATGGAACAAGTTATGATAAAAATGGCTATATATCTCACTGTATATATAACTCAAAACCTATCAATTCGGGAAAAATAAATAAATAAAAAAAGTCAAGATCACGGTCATAAAACACAACAGATAATTAAGTGCATTCCAAAATAACCTTACATCTCAACCGTTGTTAAATACTGAAAATTGAGAATAAATTTGTTAAAAAAATTAATATACGGTGGTAGATCAAGGGCGTGATTTTATTTCCATGTATCTGTACAACACGACAAAAAAAACCATAAAGAATAAGCCCTGTCGGCTCCAGAGTCTAGAGTACATATCGTAGAACATGACACCCAAAATCTTGAAATTCTAAGTCATGCCGTTAAAGTGGCAATAGATATTTTCAGCAATGGATATTTCTGGCTGGTTGTATGATATGCTGGATGGTATTGATTACACTGGATAAAACTGGATTCGACAAATAATTATCCTATTTTATGTTTGATGTGTCTTAATCTGGATTAAACATGACAATTTATCATATTTTATGCTTGTAGATATTAATCTGATGTTTGAAGGGTACATTATAACATATATTTTAATCCAAAAGTTTAATTGATTTTGTTTATAATATAATGAATAAATATATATTTTTAATTTTGTTTATAATATAATGAATAAATATATTTTTTTAGAAAATCATTATTAGCATTTATTTAAATATTGTTTTATTTTAAACAAAATCCATAATTTTTTTTATGTTAATTGAGACATTATTTTTATACTTAACTAGCTAATAACGATTTATGTTTTTTTTTATGAGTTAGTATTGCTAATTAAAAAAAATATTAACATAAATTCAAAAACCCAATAATTAATCCACGCCAATTCAAACTCCAGGAAAGTTTAATCAAATCAAGAAATTAAAAAAAATTACCTAGAAGGAACAACAAAATACAAATTCCCTTCTTTCAAATCACGTTCAGGTTCACGATTCAATTCCTCAACAGACCCGCTAATAATTAACCTAATCAAAACCCAAGGTATTGCAAACCCATAATTCATTGATCCACCATAAACCATCATTCTAAAACCTTGTTCGATGATGCGAGGGAAAAAGGTAAATCCCATTGTGTCAGAAATGAGAGCGAGGCAATGAGAGGAAAGATCAGCCGATGGTTTTGAGTATGGTAGGAAGAGAATGGGAAGAAAGGGAGAAGGCAAGGCTGTCATTGAGTTATGGAAAAGAGAACGATGAGGCCATTAAACTATTTGGAAGAGATTTTAAAGTTCAGGTTTCTGGAGATGAAATGAAAGAATTGGGAATGTGTTAGGTTTGGGATTTTTTATTTTTTATTGATTTTTTTTTAATTTAACGTGGGTGTCCGGGCCAGCTTGCGCGCACCTCGACTAATCCCACGGGCTCTGAAGTTAACGACCATGTAAGCCTCTAGTGACCATCATATGAGCAACCACAGGGCTCGAACCTGAGATCACAGAGGGAGCAAACCTCTTAGTCCCAAACTTTTATTACTGAGTTACCACTTAAATGGTTAACTTTATGAGAGGGAGAGTTTGATAGATTTTGGCCACTGATTTTAATTTATTTTTAGAAAAATATATTTAAACGAAGAATATTAAATAGTCGTTTTATAAATAACAATACATGCGCTCAAGAAATTTTTCTCACAATATAAAAATTGATTTTTGTTCTATCCAATCCATCCTTATCCAGTAATACCGACACTCCCTTAGGTTTAAATATTAGTCATCCTCAAGAAATCTAGCTGGGAGGGGTGGTTTTGGTGTTCAAAAGTTTTACCCACATGCATCTTTATTGTCAAGACCGATCGAAAAGAAAAGTTCTCAAGCTGTAAAGTACTGAGACTCTCTGGGGTTCCATGCATGGATCAGTATAATAATAATAATAATAATTCAGATTTGAAAAAACAATATTTAATTCCAAGTTGCAAGCTTCTGGTTGAAATGTCAAGCAAGAAAAGTAGAGAGACCAAACACGTGCTATATAGAGCCAGATGCAATTAATGTTCAATTATTCAAACGGCTGAAGTTGAAGAGTATGATGCAATTATATGGTCATGGTGTTTGCCTCAAATTTTTCTCTGCTCACTGTTTTGGTCTCTATATGCGCGCACAGCACCGCGCCGTTGCTGTTTCTACCGTCTCTTTTGTATTTTAAAAATATCTTTAAAAAAAATTAATTTTTTTATTTTATTTTTTACTTTAAATTAATATCTTTTTAATGTTTTGAGATTATATTAATATGTTAATATTAAAAATAATTTTTAAAAAATATAAAACATATTTTAAAAATCAACCTCAATCACGTAGAAAAACGAATGCCTGCCTTGAGTTCCTAATGGGAACGTTTGGGAACGCGGCTGCGGCTGCGTTCCCAAAAAATTTAATATGATTTGTATGTTTTGGATCGTTTTGATGTGCTGATATCAAAAATAATTTTTAAAAAATAAAAAAACATAATTGATATACATTTTGGCATGAAAAGTTATTTAAAAATTACCCGCAACTACACTATCAAACACGCTCTAAAAGTCAAGGCAACTCCCAGAATGGACTCTTCTTAACTAATTCACCAAGTTCTACCGCACACAAAATCTATAGAGAATTAATTACGAATTAATCTAAGGTTAAATGTTCACGTCATCATGTCATTTCGACTCCAGTCATTAGTTAGCTACTTTGTTTCCTATATTACCATGTGTTTTTATTCGGATATACTCACACTCTTTTAAAGAATGAAACTAGTTCCGTTAGAGATTCGTAGTTGCTCCATCCAATAAATATATTTCCTGAGAATCGAACTTGTATTTTCATCTTTGTAGGGATATAACAGTGTCTTAACTGCTAAACCAACACTTCATTAGTCCTATATTACCATTATGATATGAGTTTATGTGAAGGTTATGCAAAAAAAAATCTTAAATTCACAAACTTGGAGGTAAATGATTTGATTTGGATATACAAAAGCTAGCTTAAAAACGTTCTTAATTTTAGAAGAAAAAAAAAAGAGAAATTTTTGAATTTTTATTTTGCTCTCCAAAAACTTTAATGTGTTATAAATGAATGCTTCAAGTCTGAAATTAAGGGTATAGATGGTTTCTTCAAACATTATTAATTTTTTCTTTAGAAAACTGAAATTATCTATGTATTTTTTGAAACCGATTCTATGTTAGAATTGATTTTAATTGCTCTCGTTGATTGAATTGACGTAATTTGCTAAATATTTTTTTGGAATATGTTAATGAGATTAATTTTTTATGGGATAATTCTAAAACAAATGACGCCCCTTTTTAATGTGATTTACAGATATGTAAAAAAACTTGTAATTTTAATTAATTATAAGATTTCAGCCATGCCATGGGCTTCATCAAAGTTGAATATTGGTTGGGCTGAAAAGACAAACTGGGCCTTTGAATGACAGCTGAACGACATACCACACGCCTCAACAACGTCAACCCCGTCGCTATCAAACGTCTTCTCTTACGTTAAGCAACCGGATTCCTACCGGCTTTATATTTAAATAGAAGGATCGGAGGGTCGTTGTCAATGGTTAATAGAACCAGTATCAGTCCAGACAAATAATAACAGCTATACATTGAGAGAAAAACACCATCATTAATCTTAAAAGAGAGAGTGTGTGCGTGCGTGTCCAAGTTCAGTGTCTAAATCACGAGGGTCCACGCCATGGCCACAATTCAAGACCAGCTTGTTGGCAAGTTGATAGGATTGGGACCGGCAAGTGGATGATGGCAACTTCATCCAAGGCAAGCTCGTTTGCTTTTCGTTGCAGAAATAAACAACGAAGAAATTAATTGTTGAAAAGCTCTGCTCTCTGTAGGGAAGTCAATATTCAAACCACATGGTTTTTGAATCTGGTCTTTAGAGTCTTGGTTTTGATCAACGTACGTTTTCAATTTTCCGGTGCCGTTCTCAATGTGAACTGCTGACATGGTTGGTTTTTGGTTTTTAGTTATTTTTAACGATACTTGTCTTTGGATTAGTTCAACGACCTGGAATAATGAACTGCTGACATGCATGTACGTCTCTAAGAACAGACAAGCCCAAACTAGAAGGATCCAAGAAGGTCGAATGAGGTAATTGACAGAGAAATATAGCAAAAAAATTATACCATTTGTGAGGAAACTTGGTGGCGTATTCCATGAGACATAGAAAGCGTGAAATCTGCCATTTTTAGTATTGCTTGCCAATTTCACTTGGCCGTTAAGTTAGAAGATTAAAAAAACTCCTTTTCAGCTGCAAGACTTTTCGTGCTCTTCCAATGATTTGATCACAGCACATGTCAAATTCTTTGAGTTAATTTATTTTCTTCAAATACAAGATTGAAGCAATTTTGAAACATTGTCGTCAAAGAGTCAATAAGTTGAACTTTAAAAAATTTCTTTTTTTTTTTTTTTAAAGAAAAAGGGATTCTTGCAGCTTACGTACGCGTCCATGATCAATGAATGAAAGAGGTAATAAGTCTATCCATGATCTACTACTACCTAGACTGAATATAACATTTATAAAGGTTAAAGAGTCATCGCCATTAATTAGCCATGTTGTTATCTTGAAATTGTAAATCTGATCTGATCTCCTCCTGGGATTTCAATTTATTCAATTAATTAACCAAACCTACCTGCCAAGTCTTCAAAAACCATTGAAGATTCTTATAATCAACTCTCACGTGACAATTAACTTTTCTTCTTTCTTTTAATTTATCTTAGCTGTTGTTATTATGCTCAACGATCCAAAAATGTCAATGGGACTTGGAGAACATTAATCGCGCATATATATATATATATATTCGTGGCATGTAAATGAATTTATTTCTTATATTATATCATCATCATTATTTAGTATTCAAATTAAAGATGTTATCAGAATAAATTTTTCTAATTTATAAATAAATGATTCGTACCGAAAAAAGATTTTTTTTCTTGATATTAGGAAAATAGTTTAGAAACATTCTATTCTCTAAAATTTGATCAAAATAAGATTTTATTTTTAACATGATATATAAAAGTTCTTTATTTGTAGGAGAACAATAATTTATTTGTTCGAGCAAGAAATTAAAAAAAAAAACACGAGTAAGATTTTAATTTATTTGCTGAGTTGTAAGGGGAAAACATGATCAAATCTTTTCAACAAAATATTGGAGTTATTCTACTGTATTGGGCACAATTTGATTGTTGCATAAATAATGAAGACAGGCTAGTGCTTCTTCCAAACTCTTCATTACATGAAGGGAAAGATACCTTATCCAAACCATTATTGTAAGGGGGAAAAAAAAGCAGAATTATTGCAGTACTGAACCTCATCATTTTTTAACAAGGGAAGGCCAAAGCAATCTTATCGTTTTATGGGTTGTGGTCCGAAGCAACCAGGAAACAGAGTCGTTCATAAAAAGGCATGGACCACCACCACCACCACCACCGGTAAATACTATAAGATTGATAGAAGTTTTAGAAAACAACACATGTTATAAAAATATTAGAAAAATAATATAATTTGAATATAATTATATATTGTTGAAAATAGCGTTGAACAGAACCACCGTTGAAAATAACTATTGTTTCAAAACTCATGTTTCTTTTTATTTAATTAATATTTATTAAAAATCAACATAAAATTTTAAGAAGATCTAATAATTAAGAAATGAGATTTAAAATTCAATGGTTAGGAAAGAATGGGTTATCAGGAACACACCATAGCTCTGTTTTCGATCGACACACTCAGTACTGTTAAAAAGATCTTAACGAGAGAATTCTAATCACCACTTGAAAAACCACCAAACGTGGTCGTAATTTGTTATGGGTTTTGTTCCGAGTTAATTAATATCTCATTTGGTGTTTTTTCAAGGTGTAGCTAGAATTATTTCGTTAAGATCTTTCTAAAAATACCAAGTGTGTCGAAAGCGGAACCCTTGTGTGTTCCTGATGACTCATTCTTTCTTTCCTTCTTTTTTCTTCTTCCATTTCTCTCTCATGCCACATTACCTTTTTTTTTTTTCTTAGCTACTAGATCTGGAATTTCATCTTTTAGTCAATACATCTTGAATCTTATCTTTTAACCATTAAATTTTTATAATATTTTAAATTGACTTTTATTTAAGTTAATTAATTTACAAAATAAAAATATCTTGAAACATGTTAAACAACCGCTATTTAAATAATAGTTATGTATAAAAATATATTATGAAATATAATCACTATTTCAAATAACATTTATATATGACAAACAATATCTATTATTTAAAATAATAGTTATATACAAAAACATGTTATAAAATACAACCCCTATTCTAAATAACAGATTCAAATATTTTTTTTAAACCTGTGCTGTTGTCCTGGAACTTTCAGCAAATTATTTTTCAAAACAAAATCCCAATAAGAGAGAATAATGTCCACTACAAGACAAGAGGGGCAGCCTAGACCCACCACTCCAAATTCAACTTTGGATTATATGAATTATGATGCTTCCTCTTACTTCCCAGGAACCTCCCATGAAGCCCCCCTCTCTCTATCTTTCTTGCTTCTCAAATTTCTACCCTTTATATATATATATATATACACACGCTCGTCACTCCCTCATTTCCACTCAAAATATTCAAACCTTCCCTTCTCTCCTCTTCTTTAAATTCCAATCTTAGTTTTGCAACTTCCCTCCCATCTTTTATTTCTCCTTTAAGAAGTAGCCACTTAGAAAAGAAAAGAGGAGAAACTACCCCTCTCTCAATTGTAATGGCATCTTTTGATCATGAAGCTTCAACATTGGAACTCATTAGGCAACACCTCTTGACTGACTTTGCTTCCATGGACAGCTTCATCTCCAATCTTGATGATCTTTGCAGCACTTCCACCACCAGTACTACTGATGACTACTACATCAAGTCTGAATCAACAGAATTTGATCCCTTTGATCAACCACAATTCAAGCTGCAAACTCAATCTAGCATTGAATCCAAGCCTCAATATTCCTCACCAAAGTCTTCAACTTCTCTAAGCCAGAGAAAACCATCCATGATCAAGGACATAGCCATACCTCCACCAGCAACCTTGAACATGAACCCACAAGTAGCACAGCCAGTGGTGAACAAGACAGATTTGTCTAGTGAACAAGATAGGCATTACAGGGGTGTTAGGCGTAGGCCTTGGGGAAAATATGCAGCGGAGATCCGTGACCCTAACAAAAAAGGAGCTCGTGTATGGCTTGGAACATTTGATACTGCCATTGAAGCTGCCAAAGCTTATGATAGCGCTGCTTTCAGGTTACGAGGAAGCAAAGCGATCTTGAATTTCCCTCTTGAAGCTGGCAAGTCGAATTCTCAACAACCTGAACAATTCTTGGAAACTTCTTGCAAGAAAAGAAAGTTTGAAGGAATAAAGAGTAGCGTGGAAGGTACTAATTCTATCACTAATAAGGTGGTGAAGAGGGAGACTTCTTCACCGGAAAGTGAGGTCAAAGCGGTTGCCTCGGGTCCATTAACGCCGTCAAGTTGGAAGGGGTTTTGGGATGGTGAAACCATGGGGATATTTAGTGTGCCACCATTATCGCCGTTATCTCCACATCCTTCATTTGGATATTCAAGGCTCATGGTTGTTTGAAGGAGAGAGGGTCGACATGTCGGTTGGGTGGTTGGTTTGTTGTTTACTAACTTAGGAAACTTCTGTTGGCCAAAAAGTGTCACAGATCACGTAGTGATGAGGAAGTTTCTCTCTCTCTCTCTCTCTCTCTCTATATATATATATATATATATATATATATACCTAGTAGGGTTCTAGACGCAACTAATAGATTGTGTTTGTTGAAGATAAGTTTTGCAAGATTGTATTTGTTCTTTGATTGCATTTATTCAATGAAATGGACTTTTATTGTTATTTTTTTTTTACTTAAATCATATACCAAAACTAATCCATATTAATCAAGTTTTAAGAAAGTCAATCACACTAAAAAATTACATACACAAGAGCCTCCTTCACCACCAACTCTCCATGGATTCATGGACCCTAATTAGCAATTTTCTGCACAACTCTTATGCGGGGGATATATTTCAATTGTCGGAAGAAAGTTTTTGAAGCAGACATGGAAGCTTAGGTGAATGTTGCCTAACCATCCTGCTGATGGGCTAATTGGGTATTATTATGGAAAATTACTCTCCCCTTTCTATAGTTTAGTTGTTTTTATACTTTGTCTTTATTCTTTTAAAAATTACAGCTTAATTATATTATAGGTTATATAACATTTTACATTCTCACTTATGCGTACAAAAAAAAATCAATAGAATAGTTTGAAATATTTATAGAAGAAAGTGAAGGGTTGTTTTTATAGGTTATAGTTGTTTTTATACTTTGTCCATATTCTTTTAAATTTATTGGGGTTGGTGGGTTGAATGTTGTGATGGTGTTCGTTGAGATTTTTAAAATTATTAAATTTTAATGGTGATTTTGACATGGGATTCAAGAGATTTTGGATTTTTGAGATTTTGTGTTCGTTATTGATCGATTTTGAATGACTGGTCTATTATTTGTGTGTTTATGCTATATTATATAAAAAAATAAATTTTTTTTTATCTTGTTTTAAATTTTTAAATTGACTCATAATGTAAATTGTAATTTCTAAAATTATAAAGCAAAGTATAATTGTGATTAAATTATAGGTAGGTAAAATTAATTTTCCATTATTATTATTATTATTATTTCGAACCCATGTTCCTTAAGAAGTTGTTATACATGGCTCAAGTAAGTATTAGCTAAGAGAGAATTTTTATCTACCATATAAATGACTAATGTTTCTATTAATGTGTGTCTTTCATCTTCTTCTTTACAACCTCTTCTTCCTCCTCTTTTTGAAATATCAAAACACAACTAAGCTCCGATAAAAAGTTGATTAAAAAGTATCTTTTTGAAGATCTTAATTACTAGAGAAAAGCATGATAAGAAAGTGAATTGAGAAATTACTAAAAGCAGATCACTTCCTTCTCTATATGTTTCTAAAGTACAACTTCTGTAGCTCAACTGGTAGCACATGAACACCAAACTTCAAGGACATTTTTGCTTTCACATGCACATCATCTCCTTGTCCTTCCTAATTTGAGGTTTTAGAATAACCATAGATGTAGAGTCTCTTTTCCTTGTTTTAACCTATTTTTGTAAGGATTTCACAAGTAGATGAATGGAGTTAATTGGAACTTAAAGAAGGACAATTTTGGAAAATTAATTTAATTGTTATATATTATGGATAATTATCTGAAATACTTGGTCAAATTGAGTAATTAGCATAGAAAGTCAAAAAAGAATAGGCTAATTAACACAACAACAAAAAGATTTAGCGAAATCACAGCTTTGAAATGTTATAGTTCATAACCGTTACATTTAATTCATGTCGCGGTTCAGAAATGTGACATGTAATTTATGTCACGTTTTTAAACCGTGAATATTAATTGATGTCGCATTTCATAATCGTGACATCAATTAAATTTTAGTAGCCTCTTAGCCATTCCGTGGAAATACAGTAACAAAATTCTCCTACATCTAAATCTAACAAAAAATAGTTCTTATGAGATTTATTATTTATTTTGTTAATTTTACATTTAACTTAGTTAATGATTTTAGAGAGTAAGAAAATTTCCAATTTTAACAAAATTTGGACAAAGTTTCTCTTATTTAGGAACTACATCCAAAATTTTATCTCGTTTTAAAATACATACAAAGAACCACAATTAATAACCAAATATAACAAATTTTCACATTTTATAATCACAAATGGCCTCAAGAATGCAAATAAATAAACATATATACATGCAAGACAAATATGAAATATTTATATAATATAATATTCTAGTAATTGAAATCTCAAAATATATCAACATAACATATCTATTTAGCTATGTTTATGTTGTCTACTGGATGATCTGGACTCATTAATAGCACGACTGCATACTGTTCCTACCTGAGTAGCCTCGTCTTCTGCCACCGCATCCTCAAAAGTTAACTTCTCTCCAAGATTATCAAGTCTATTGCGGTAAATATTGAACCACCAAGATGCATAACTGTATATTTCATGTTCTTCATCAATATTACAAAGTATAGTTGCGACCTCTCGATCTTATGGTAAAAACAAGCCAACTTAATATTAATAAAATATTAATGTTAAATTACAAGATCAATAAACAAAACGCATTCTTTAACGCATATTAATTCTAAGAAAATTTAATTACCTATAATATTTTAAATATTCTATAATATTTTGAATATTTTGAGCATGTTGCATGTAAGTAGATGGAGGAACTCACTCGAGATCATGTAATGAATTGATCCAGTGTAATCATAATATAAATCTATGTAAACATCTCATTCTTCTGTGCATCTTATTATATATACATAAGCTCTATGACAACTTAACTGATCATAATCATCATTTTCACCCCGAGAGAGAAAGGATGAACACTGTCATGAATACTGCCTCCCGACCAAAATTGCAACAGTAACAGCCTTCAAATCATCACAACCCCCTACAGCACCACCATGACCTCCTCAGCCACTTTAGAAGCTTCAAACGTGCGTAAAGTCTTCATTACAACCGTTCATCACCAACCTCCATCCTTCATCTCCTCTGCACTTTGAGCAACAGTGGAAAATCTTCCTTAGCAGTATCTAGTGTCATCTTCTCCGCACCTTGGGCAAGCAACAGCAGCAGCAGCAACTCTCTCCTAACTCTCATTGCTCCATTGAAGCAGCTGTAGTGAGCCTCCTGCACTAGCAACATCTTCTTCTCGATCCAGCACTCAAGGCCAGCCACCCTTCCAGCAGCAGTACCCTAAGCTCCTTCCATCCAGAACCAACAAGAAGCACCAAATTAATTAACCCTTACTAAAAGAATCAGCCTCCGTCTCTCTACCACCACAATAAGCAGCAATCGGCCACCACTTTCAAACTCACCCTCACCGACGACTTCACCACCAAGCATCGTCCATTTCTTCTTCTCCACGCTGACAACCTTACATCAATCAAGAAATATTCATATCTTTTTCTCCATCAATGACAGTCCAGTACCTGTTCACGGCATCAACCTCACCTTCTTTATTCTAGTAACAGAGCACAACACCAGCGTTGGTTAGGAACAGCAGCTGAAATTTTCAGCTATGAACGATAGCTTTATCTTTGTCGTGAACTACCTCTCCTTTTCAGCTATAAGTAGTAGCAGGCAGTCTCTTCGCACAACAAATCTGTGCAGCAACAGTCCAAGATTCAACAGCCTCATTTCTCTAGTTTTCTCCATTGAAGAACAGCCACAGCACCAATGTCGGTTGTGAGCAGCAACTAAATTTTTCAGCCAAGAAAAATAGTTTTATCTTCAACCATGGGTGGTCGTTTAGTTCAAACCATGAGCAGCAACACTTTGACCCAACCGTGAACAGTAGCAGAGATATTAAATTCCAGCATCCTTGGCTCTCCTTGGTCTTCATTGAAGGAGAAGATTGGTGTGGATATTGAATTGGTTTGTGATCAGGAGAAGTTTGAGTTGAAGGTATGGTTGTTGAATGGTTGGGTTAGATTTTGGAACGATGAGTTTTTGCTGAAATTTACTTGAGCATTTGGTTTGATTTGTGTGAAGTTTAAAACGATTTGGTTTTGAATTTGTTTGTCTGAAAAGGGTATTTCTAACTTGTTAGTTACAAGAGGGTGTTTGTTGAATTTAGTTGTGAAAATATGAAATGGAAATGTTTTGCCAAGCTTGGCCTTGGTTGAATTTTTAAATTTCTATAACGTCATCTTGTCATTAATTTTGAATTTCTCACTTTTTATTTTTTTTATGTAATATTTAAAATTATGATCTACATACAAGATATATTTCCAGTATTAAATAAATTGAATTTCTTCCATGAAAAATAACAAAAATCTTTCTTTCAAAATTACAATTTAATCTAAATTGCATATGACCAAGTCTCTAAAAAATAGATTATATTTACATATTTTAGCATATTAAAAAATCTCAAAATAGTTTTTTTTATTTTTACATATATTTTTGGATTTAATAACCAGTTTATTAAAGTCATGAAAACTTGGCCTATATTTTAAAACTATCAAAATTTTTATTTTGTTTGTCTCAATATCAAGAATTAAAAACTTATACATAAGATGTATTCCAAATATTAAAAAAAATACAAAATATATATTTTGACTCTAGAATGGCTAAGCTTTAACCTGATAAGATAATAACCTTCTTAATGGGGAGGACTTTTGTTAAACCTTAGACAGACAAACAACTAGAAAACACAATAATATCTTAGTTTATATCAGACAAACAAAAAATACAGCTTACCTTAGATAAGGTGTACTAGAGGTGATATGTCTTCCCTATACACAATTGGTCCCCTTATCATGACTTTGAGACCGATTAAGGTTTCTAGTGACAAGAATACTAAGTGACGTCTCCTTTATTTTTTATTGATAAAAAAAAACAAGAATTCCTTATTCTTTTCCCCGTCACAAAAAAGATCACGACCCGAGAGGATGATTGTTGTGACACCGTACACATGCGACATGGCTCAACCATCTAAAAAAATCAATGGGACCACTGATGTCCATATATCCTTGCCGCTAGTACAAATTGTTGACCTTTAGGTCAAATATTCAATCAATATATATATATATATATATATATATATATATATTGATGATAACAATAAAATAGAAAACGCACTCATAATATGTTTTAAAAACAAGAATATCCTATTATTTGCATAAAAACAATGACAATCAATAACTTCTCATCATATCGCCCATACAAATATGTGCCATTAACATTGATCAATGGTCTATAGTACGTAAAACCTTCAATACAAGTTTCAAATGACCAAAAAACTCTTCCAAAAACCATTATATTATCATCAAGATTTTCTTTGTGCTTCTATTCAACAACTGTTCCATGATTTGATTTTTTTATTACTAGCAACAACCTTGGTAATTTCTCAAAAGACTTCTTGTGTAAACCAAATAGATGCTCAAGCACTTTTTGTTTTTCAACCCATGCTTTGTCTTAGGATATTTATACTTGTAATGAAATTTTATCTCATTTTATAGCTTACAATCATCATTAAAATACTATCCATCACAAGAGTTGATATAACATTAGTAACAAAATTTGCATTGAGCTGATGGTGGTCTTTTTGGACAAAGGTTGAGGTACATATGTGTGGCCTCTTTAACTTTGTTATCTCAAATGAATCTGAATTTTTATGATAACCCAACACGTAAATATCACTTACATTCAGATGCTTGTATGTATTGTAATTTAACAAATATTGAGTTACCATTGGACCTAATATCCAACTGAATGTGCAATATGCCTTCATTTAATTATATTAATCAATTCATTTTTATTGCTAAATGTTTGTCTAACCTCCAAATCAAAGCCTCCTAGTAAACGTCTATGACTAATTGCCTGATCATGAGAAACAACAAAAGTAAACTTGGAAGCATCTTCAAATTCAGGAACAAGAGGTATTATTCCATCATCAACAACAACATTTATTGTCATATTCAGGTCTAGCATCTCATCATCTTCATTGTCACTAGGCTTAAAAATAGTCAAACCTATGTTGATCAGCGAATGGATTGTCAAACATAGTATCATTAATCCTTTGTAGCAAATCATCCGACAATAAATTATTTTTTCCCTCTACGAACTGACTTTGAAGGACCGACAGATTGTGAGGCACTACATCTTCGACCAGAAGTTGGAACACACAAAGATTTTGGTCGACTACTCACATACAATATCATCATGTTCAATCCACTTTGGATGAAAAAATTAATCATTGTCTTAAAACTATTATCGTATACAATCAGTACATGATAATATTGATGTTCACCAATTTAACACCTCCAAGTTATTTCAACATCAATATTATTATAATTCCACCTAATTCCATGACAAATAATTTCTTTCATTTTCGCATATGACATGCCTAAATTACCATTTAACAACAAACTGTTTCCGCCATTATGTATGATACTATTCCTCACATCAGGAACAATAGTGTCACTGTAATGACATAACATAAATATATTATAAGGCATTCTTCAAAAAAAAAAAACAAATTAGATTTTGGTCAATTGGATGTAATTTTAACTAAATTGCATTACCTCAACCCTAATTGCCAAAATTCATAACAAATTCCCAAAATTTAACGCAATGCATACTTGACCAAATTAAACATAATTCATGATATCAAGTATAATTGATATTTTCATACTCAATTGCATTAAATCAAATCCAGATTCATAGCAAATTAAAACAATTCAAAGAAAATATCAAATTCAATATCTTATCTACAATTGATTACAATGTGCAATTCTTCATAATTCTATTGTATTCATGCTCTATTGCATGAAATTATCAAGCATACTTGATAACATTATTAGCTAATTCCAACCAATCCACACAAAATCTCTAACTCGGCAACATATCCAAAATTCAACACAACACATAATTTATTGAAATAATTAATTCATAATTAATATACCTTATTTTCATGTTCAAAAATATCAAATCAATCTTAATTGATGGTATTCATAGTTAATTTATCACTAATTTAAAAAATTCTAAATTCAACATAAACCCTAAATAATGATTTCATTTCAACTAAACCAAACACAAATTCATAGCAATGTCATATGTTTACCTTGCTTGTAAGACTAGAAAAATAGTTTGGCGGTGGGGGCAGAGGTTGCAGCAGTGGCAGAGGTGGATTTTAAAGAGGAAAACATCTCAGAATGCTTGGAGACTAAGATGGGTTTGATTTTTGAGTGTTTTAAAGGAAGAAAAACAAGTGATTTGCTATTTTTTTTAAGGAGACAAGGAATGTGAAAGTCAGTTTTTAAAGTGAAGAAGTTGCGTCTGTCTATTTTCTTTAATCTAATAAGGGATTTAAATTTTACGACATGTCGCGTTTATAAAGCGCGGTATATTATGTCATCACTCTTCTGAAACGCATTAACTATCTTGTTACCTTTGCGAAGAGCAACATTTAATAAAAATTTATCTTGCTTCAAGCGCATCAACGTGGTTTGACAGTATGCTTATATTCACAATAACAAGGAGCTTTTATTTTTTATTATATTGAAATAGGATTACATGATATTTATTTATAATAGATGCTAAACCGTTAAAAAAAAACTTAACCTTCCAATAAATTCTAACCATCTAATAAATATTAATAATTTTTTTCAATATCTCTTTATTATACCGTGAAAGCGCTTCGCATTTTCCTAGTAGCCACAAACTACAACAAAATACGTGAAGGCTAACGGAGAAAATAATACGAGAGACCTTTGATAGGCTTAGTTCATAGCGGGACCTACTAGGCTAGTTGCAAGATCTGCCCCCCAACAATTCAAGATGTCAACACACAACATGCACATTAGATGCCAAGCATAAGTTGTGCTTATTGTGACACACACAAAACACCAAAACTCGATGATCTTTACCTCCCGGCCAACTTGAAATCCCCCGAACCCTCAATTTATCCCCATTAATGAGGTTTGGATAAGATGACCCAAATCCAGCTCCAAAACTTGGGTAAAAACCGTGTACAATGATGCTCCATATGCTGTAACCTTGCTGCATCTAATAAATTCAGGAAGTCCCATTTGATGTTGATTTTTCAAAGCAAAAGTAGCAACTTGAATTCACTCCCTGTATATAAAAAACTACTTGACTACCACCCCATACATCCACTTTTTTGGCTCATTTTTTCTGTCTTTAAAAAATGGCAACCCCAGAAGAATCCTCCACGTTAGAACTCATAAGACAACATCTTCTCGGAGACTTCACCTCCACAGATGAGTTCATCAGTAATCTTGAGTCCACTGTAGCCAGTATATCTGTTAAACTAGAGAACTCCCTATCTGGGTCTGAATCCAACTCCCCAGTATCAGACCAAAGTTACTATAGCACCCAAGAAACCTGTAGCTTTGAAATAAAATCTGAAATCATAGATTTGACACCTCCTGAACCCATGTTTTCAGATTCAAGTAATCAGTCCCCACCACCTGAACTCGTAAAGATGACAGATAGAGAAGAGACAATATTAAGGCATTACAGAGGGGTCCGAAGAAGGCCATGGGGAAAGTTTGCGGCGGAGATCCGTGACCCAACCAGGAAGGGTAGTCGGGTTTGGTTAGGTACTTTTGACAGTGATATCGATGCCGCAAGAGCTTATGACTGTGCTGCATTCAAAATGAGGGGCAGGAAAGCAATCCTGAATTTTCCTTTGGAGGCTGGACTGTCCAGCTCGCCTCCGGCCACGGGCAGGAAGAGGAGAAGAGTGAAGAGAGAGGAGGTGCTGCCAGAATCTGTTGATGTCTCGCCGGAAAATTGGGATGTAGAGTGGAGTGGAGAGGAAGTGGAGGGCTTTTCTGACGAGGAGCAACTGTCACCGTTATCTCGAAAGCCAGTTTTGCTTTACGTGTCAGTAGATTAGTAGGCAATGTTCGAATAAGGCCCCGCATACAAACCACGTTGGATCGAAGGCCTTCATCTTAGAAAAAAAAAAGGGACCAAGTTCATCAAAGAAAAAAAGATATAACACCCTATTAGGCGAATAAAGACTCATCCACCAACGGAATTCTCCTAAGGTTGAGCGTGTGGTATGTTTGTGTAATTAGCCGTACGTGTGTGATTAGGATAATGTTACGAGTGTAAATAATGGCAGTATCATGAATGAATTGTCAAAGAAAATCCAATCCATGGGTGCCATACTTTCTGAATCTTGACTCCTAACCTCTTCTCTTGTTCTCTATCCTTGTATTGTTATGATTTTCGTTTTGTGACTTGGTCTGCAAAATTATTGTAATATGCATTGTCAATTCTAATAACACCATCATCAAGTAGTCCCCCCCCCCCTCCTCATTTGAGAGACTCCCGTGCCTAAACGCCACTCCAAACATTACTCTCGTAAATTGACTAGGAAACTCTCTCACAGTCACAGGAGATAATAATGACTGTTACTGTTGTATTTAGAAAATATATCTACCCAAACAGTGATCTAGGAAAGAGGTAGATACTGGGATAATAATGAAGTAGATATTTTTCCTCATCTAAAGTCATAACAAATGACCATAAATCTGCCTGTCGGCTCTCATAGAAACCACTTGAGAGGTTAATTATGTGCAACTTGCTGACGGGATTTCAGTCTCACTGCTGGAATTTGGAAGTCTTCTGAGTTTACCATGGTCTACGGCTTTAAAGGGTACGATCCATCATTAATCTTGACTCTTGTTGAGACAGTGGCCTAAAGGGGTTGGGTGTAGTAAAGACCTGGAACCTACAGCTACCTCAAGGAAGATGAATGATGATTATAGGACTATTTCGAGTTTGCTCATATCTAATCTTCTGTGGCATAGACACAATACAATTAGTAACCATACCTCCTCCAAGAAGAGGTTTGAAGATGTTAAATGGTAATCCCCCTCCAGACAAACAAATAAAAAATATATATATATATATATATATATATATACACACCCTCAATTCACTTATTAGTGTGATAACAATTGTTTTTTAAAATGTTTTTCGCTCAAAAATACTTTAAAATAATATTTTTTTTATTTTTAAAAAATTATTTTTGACATCAAAATGATCTAAAAATACTAAAAAAAAATTAATTTTAAACAAAAAAAAAATTAATATTTTTTTAAAAAACTTTTATAATACAAAAACAAACAGGGCACCAAGTTAACATCTTTTATATGCAGGTACATGCATGACAATGTGTACCAAGAGTTGCCAAAGTCTTGGAACTTGCTCTTAATTGACTATTCCTGTCATGTTTATGATTGCATTCGCTGAGACGGTGAAAGACTTTATGAGCAAGTTGCAAGGAGGGGTCCCGAATTGAATCTAGCAGCGGAAGTTTTGTTCCCCAAATTCGTGTTTGACCATGTACAATGAGCCACATGAGCGACTGGTACGTAACCAGTTGTAAATGATAGGCACAGCGAGCAACTTGCAACTTTGTAAATGAGACAAAAGATACTACATGTCCTATTATCGTCGTCCATGTCGCGGCTCTCCTCCAGATGATCTCATCACCACTGGATTTATTAGAGCTGTCTGTTTTTGAATTTGGAGTTTGGCTATAAAGCAATAGAGTAAAGGACCACCTACTCTCGAAGATTTCTCTCTGAGAGGGGAACAAACTCTAATTTACATGAAATTTTCATAAAAGATGCACATAAATTACTTGTCAAGTAAAACAGGCATGTAACCAATCATAGACACTGTCGAACCAGTCTAATGCAAGTTTTATCATCATCAATTCATTGCATATAGAGAGTTGATCAGCTAAACGATCTAAACACGAACAAAGTGCAAGCGTAAGACAATGTTCATTAACTAACTATAAATGTACATTGATATCATTTGAATTTAGTAAATATGATGGCAAGTCATTGAGAAACAGACAGTGTTGTCCTAAAACACCAGACTCTTGCAAAAGATAGAACCTAAAGTTTTGTCTATAATTTAAGAATCATCATGAATGGCAGCCACCAAATAATATTTCTACTTGATTAAAAGCAGTGGTGAATTTACATCTGTGGTACGTTCTTGAATTCCTCATGATTAGAAGATTTCAGGTCTTTCACCATAGTGGAAAGAACAAGAGATGACACTGACCTGTTTGGATTTTTGCTCAGACCCATAAAATCTAAGTAGAACTAATCTTCAGGTTGTGGATCCGATCAACAGTCTCTCTATCAACTGTTTCTTGCAAGTGTCTCATTGGAATTCAAGAAACTAGGCTGATTTGTAGAAGCAAGCAGTCAGGCCCACATCCTCTGTTAACTTCACTGTGTTTTGTGCCTCTGTCACTCTCTGCAATATCACAACAGTTGAGTCGATTTTGCATCACAAAATTGTATTGCATTAGTCACAGAATTTATAATTGCTTCCACAAGCTCCAAGATCTACCCTGCTACTAATTAAAAATAATTGTTGTGCGTTTTTGGAGTTCAATAACAGCTTAAAATTGAACTCTCACTACTTCAGAAGACTGAAAGGAACAGGCAATTTACAAGGCAACTATAAGGTTAGCCCAGCATTGAACAATAATAAAAAGGCCACTAACAGTTAATCATATTCTGCACTGTCTGTATCAGCAGGAGGAAAATAGAACAGTTTCTTGCACTCTGGTGCAAAGAAACTATATAATGCTTTTGTGTAAACTGTAAGTACAAGTGACTGACAACGGAGCAGGGAATGTACTAGTTTTCATCTGTGATAAGGCAGCAGCAGCACCCCAAATTAGTTTTGCATTCCTGCGCCCTAGCAGGAGTCGAATTTATTCTTTCACATCTTATATTTATTATTCCTCCTCTGAGACTCAAGCACTTACGAGATCTTATAATGACAGGAATTTAATCCACTACTCACTTACAGGGTAAGTTAATTTTATTAATCCAACCAAATTGATGAGAATTTAGCTTTTCCTGTTTAAATGCATAATATATAAAGGCTTCTCACAAGTTTTTGACAGATTGATTCACACTTAGACATTCAACTAGTAAAATTACAAATATAAGAGCCAAGTCTATATTTTAAAAAAAAAAGCTAAACCAGCAAGTGAAATTGTATTCATAGAAAGTCATGTTAGTCAGGGAATCTTCAATGGAAGAGCCAAAAGATTTTTTTTAAAAAAAAAAACAAAGCAATTTAGTCTCTATATTTTAAAAAAAGCTAAACCAGCAAGTGAAATTGTATTCATATAAAGTCATGGTAGTCAGGGCATCTCCAATGGAAGAGCCAAAAGAAAAAAGAAAAAAGCAATTTAGCTTTTCTCCCCTGGTTTTGTAGCTCCAATGGGATAGCCAAATGAAGAGCCAAAATCCCTTTTTCTCTCAATGAAAAGTCATTCCTACATAGCTATCAAAAGAGCCAAAAACATTAAAAAAAAATATTATTTAAAGATTTCTTCTTTCATCTCCATATCTTTTCTCAACGGCTTTTCTCAAAGAGCCAAAAGTATTAATATCAAATATATTAAAATACAAATTGTTTGTTAAAATAGCTTTTTTCCCATTGGAGTGCATGTAAGAAAAAAAAAACATATTTACTCTATTCAAAAAACTATATTAAAAATTTGGCTCTTCTAAATGGTTTTTGCCATTGGAGATGCCCTCTTATACACATATTGAGAAGAGGACGTGCTTACAGATATGGGAATATAAGCACGTCTACTGTTAACTGGACCAACTGTGAA
Organism: Populus trichocarpa; assembly: GCF_000002775.5. Taxonomy (NCBI): domain Eukaryota; kingdom Viridiplantae; phylum Streptophyta; class Magnoliopsida; order Malpighiales; family Salicaceae; genus Populus; species Populus trichocarpa. The sequence continues at coordinate 6,327,869 of NC_037285.2, read as the reverse complement.
TCCCGTGTACCCACCCATGGCCCCCTGAACAGCACTTTGTGCAAGAAGGGTGCAAGAGATGTTTTCTGATGCATTACTTGGAATAGCTCGTATCATGTATGTAGGATCTGCATACGAATATATCAACATTCAGATACATAGACCTCTTCTCTGTCATCGGTATAGGGGATAATTTTCACAAGGTTCTCAAACATACTTTCTTAATTCTTGATCCTAGGATAACCAACTCAATGAAAATGAATATTACACAATTTCACCATACAAACCTTTCTTATCTGGCCTCAAATCAGCAAGTATTTTTAGGACAAGGTTTTTAGCATAACCTTTCATTAGCTAGAGATAAGCCTGCCAAGTACATTGTTCACATTTTTTTTTCCTTCAATCAAACAGTAAATTTTTTTTCCAATGGCTGTAGTTTGCATAAAAAGGTCAACCTTGAATTAGGATTGTGTTTAGCAGAAGTGAGAATCATCACATGGACCACTTAGTTATACCAAAGATAAAATTCTAATGCAATCATTTGGGAGATACCTATATATTTCATATCTATCTCCATCTTCTTAACCTTTGTAAAATGATCCTGCAACATGAGATACTAACAGTCAGTCTGAAAGGAATAACATTAATAATAACAATAACAAAGTAAATAGATGTGGTAACAGAAATGAAAAAAATGGTCTGTCTCAAACAGAATGATGGGTACAGCAACATAAATGTATTAAAATTAGGTACTAGGCGGTTGTACCAATTTACCACCTAACATGATTGCTATGTGGCATAGAGCCCATTTATTTTTGTATTTCAAAAGAGTTTTTGAAAAATTTTGAAAATTTTTTATGTTTTTCTTTGCTTCAAATTATTTTATTTTTTTTCAAAACGTTTTGATGTGCTGATGTTAAAAATAAATTTTGTTTTTAAAAAAAAAACATTATTTCAATGTATTTTCAAGCGAAAAGCACATTGAAAAGAAACTGCTACCAGAATACCAAACGGGCTCATAATTTTGAGGCCCAAGAAAGTTAGAACACCAAGTTTGGGATAAGTAATTGCTTAACAGGGCAGTAACAGCCTACAATATCATACCTCCAGTTTGGGATAAGTAATTGCTTAACAAGGCAGTAACAGCCTACAATATCATACCTCCTGTCAGCAGCGCCCCCCCAAACCCATCCCCCACATCCCCCACCCACCGCAAAAGAGAGAGAGAGAGAGAAGAATTAAAAATAAAAGCACATATGAAAATCATAGACGAACAAACTCATAAAAAAAAAGGCACATAAGTACACTATTCTGTGAAATAAAAAAACTTGAGGTAAGAGAGATGGCAACTTTTTGAACCCACCTTAACCTTTTGAGTTAACCACAGACCAACATCTAGAAGTAGCCTGTTCCCTGAAGCATCTCCCTCATCAACTGCATGCATGTTCTGAGCAACATATTCCTGCCCAGTTCCTTCTGCTAACACAATAACAAATGCCCATTTTCTTTTATCCTCTTTTCAATAAATTCAAAAGGCAATCCTGTTATATTTCAATATCCGAACACAGTAGCATATCACTAAGTTGTAATATTATGAGTGATTTTGGGCACTAAACCACACCATTGAAGCACATCCTGAAGCAATACCTTTTCCAACACGTAGTTTGGAGAAGAAAAGGGAACCCTATGCTAAAAGTGAGAGAGTTGGGAATATAGCTCATACAATTACTTATGCATGCATATGTACAACCATTCACACATACATAAATACAGAATAAAGATACACATACATGTGTGTGTATGAAGCAATATGTTTTCTAGGAAAACGAGCTTGCAACATCCTTTACACAGAAGGCATGCTTAAATCTACCATTTTCAAAGACGTCCAGCATCAAAGATGGTATATAACACTACCTAATTTTTCCTAGCACACAATCCTGTTACAAAATAGTGATTAAACAACAAATCATTGCTTCATACACAAACAATAAGGCCAAACTTCCTGAAACAGCCAAACCTGGAGGCAAACGATCACATTATTGTTATGACTCAATAAAACAGGATGATCATGGGTAACTTTATTGGCTAATAAGGATCCTGGACTCAATCTTATGTCCACATCAAGTTATTATTTTCCAACCCTCTCAGAAAGTGCCTTTGATTTACTTATCATCAAATATGACACTCTAATGACATCGAAATTGGATCCAAATATTTGCAAGTTCAAGAAGACGATTACCAAAAAAAGTCTTACCATGTCTCAATTTGCCAAAGTTGCAAACATTGCAATGAAACCTGCAGGATTCAAAGCGCAAGGAAGCTGGAAGGAAAGAATAAATACAGTGAGAATCTGATGGCCATTAATGTGCCATCTATTAAACTATGTTCCAACTGTATCTGCCCATAAGGTTAACAATTCCAACTCCATTTTCCTCACTTTCAACCTCCACATGCGCAGCATTAGTTGCTCTCTGAGCTTCTTCAACAGCAGTATCAATTCCAAAAGATTTGTCTATCACCTACAACAACAATGCAATTTACATCATTTTCGAGGTTCAATACAGTTCAACTCAAGCACGCCAATTCCAAAACTACAAACATTTGAAAAAAATGTGCTAAGCCTTGAAAATCAAACCTTGCTCTGAAGCATAAAATTGCAGAATGAAATACAAAACTCACCGCAATGTCATTATCAATCATCTAGGGGATCCCAGCAACTGCCACTTCAAGACCACATTTCTCAACTTCCTTGTAAAAATGTACCAAAAACACAAATTGAAGAGAAGAAAAGGCATGCAAGTGTGATACACTTGCATCATACCATAATGCAGGCTGACTGATCGGTACAATTGACGGAAGTCACGGAACAAGTTCTTATTGGAGAAATAACCACCTTGTAAATTAAAGCTGCTCCTCTCTGGGTGTCATTACCTCCAACAATATATACTTATACATCCACAAAACCAGTCTACCTTATTTCATTCAGGTTGTGTACCATATTTGGAAATTTATGAAAGAAAAATGTGTATGCACCTGATTTATTCTCTTGTCCTGAATAATATCAACTATCTTGTTAGTATCATGACCTCCCCGTGAAGTGCAAAGAAATGTGCCACCGCGCTTATGTATGTCATTCACAACTTTGGGCATGAAATTTATGGTGTTTCTCGGATAAGAACCCCTATAACCTCCCTGCAAATTCAATCAACCGTTTGAAAACTCTTTCTCAAAGCAAACAATTCAACAATTAAACACAACTCTCTACCTGTCTCTGGATAAAACTCACCATAATGCCAAGTACATCACCAACTCCATAGAATCACTGTATTGAGCCCTGGACATAAGCCCCCGCATGTCACTATGCAAGCACGCACTTCTTCAGGCTTAAAATACACCTATACATATATCATCACACCAGTTGAATCAACAACAATCAGCTTCTACAATTTCACACCTAATGCCCTGCTCTCTCACTCACATCCATGCTGCGCCACGTGTTGTGACCATTAAGTGGGTCCCACCTGTATGCGAGTGATGAAGCACGTGCACCACCTAACCCACCCGTGTACTGAATAATTCCTAAGAAATAATGCTTTTAGAAGCATAAATAAATTTAAATTTACAAATTAAAAAAATTACATTATCTCTCGGACCGGCTCGCCGGAAATGTACACCTCTAGGACTATCTTTATGAACAACAATCTATTAAAAAAAAAAAGAGTGAGAAATGATTGAATGACATGTCGTTTGCAGCAGAAAAAATTACAAGTCAGTGTGCTTACTTGTTTGCAACTACATCTTCTGGTCCAACAAAAGTCTGCCTGCCGATTCAAAATTAAAAAAAGAGCAATAGAATCCTAAATTAATTCAAATAATCAATGAATTCATGCACTTGAAAATCGCGTGGGCTTGGCTGTAATGCAAAGGATTTGGATACGAGCAAAAATAAAAGGTAAATAAATCATCAATTGAAACTTAAATTGAAAAGAAAAACATAATCATTGATTACTGGTAAATTAGAGGGGAAATCGATCAGGTGAGGCACAACTTCGAGGACGAAACCATCATCGTTAAGAGCTCTGACTCTGATTGGGTGATTTTGGCGCCAAAAGAGTGATTTTGTGGGGGAATTTTGGACTTGAGAGGAAAGTTGGAGTTAAATTGAAATAATGAGAATTTGTGGGATTCCACTGATAATAAATGAAGCAGCAGCAGCAGCTATTGAGATCCATCGTTCAAACGGAGAGACTGAAGAGGGAGATCTTCCTGAGAGCGTTTATTTCGGTAAGGGGGGAATGATTAGGTGCCGACGATTTAACTGGGGTTTTAATTACATGCCATGTGTATACTTTCTATTGGTTTGCGAGAATATTCAACACATTTTCTTTTACTTTTGTTTTTCTTTGATTGGCTCGATTGCGGATTTTTGGAGTCAATGTGTAGTTTACTGAATCCCATTAAAAACGATCTTTTTATGGTAATTTTTATTTTTAGTTATATTTCACTTAAAAAATATTAGATTAATATTTTTTTTAAGATTTTACAAATAATTTTAATATACTAATATAAAAAAAAAAATACTCTACACTGTAATACTAAAAACTATCAAATACCAACACACACTTAATCATTCTGCTATGGATAAATTACAAAACCCCACCTCATCCACGTATACTTGTCAAGATGGTAAAATACATTTCCACCACTCTGTGTTGATAATTTTTTCAATCCAATTATACGCATGAAAGTAATAGATCCTTCGATCACTAAACATAAACTAGATGGAATAAACACATTAATGTGTTCTTATTTTTCATATCAAATATGTTCAATAATGAATTAAACAGTTATTAGTTGATGATTTAATCTATTAGTAGATGATTTTGACATAAATTGGAAAATACAGGTACCAATTTAAAAATTTATCAACACAGATGAAATTGAGAAATTTCGAGGAACGCGAGCGATGAGAAATGTAGGCTACTAGGCCATGCTTAACCGGCTTAAAGGAGGAGGAACCTCAAAAGAAATACTCTAATGCATAGGTTAACTTCAGATAAAGCATACAATGAAAAGAGAGTTCAAATAAAGCATGCCCTGTCGCATTTCCTCGTTTGGACTTTCAACCATACTTCTGGCAACCACAGCCAGCATACATGCATACAAGCATTAAAACAATGATAAGAGCTAAATATGTAGCATTTTGTTTTTCATTTATTGATGATCATAGAAATGTTTGCACGATACAAAAATGAATAAACCAAAATTTCTATTAAATTGGTCGTTTAGTCTTCGTAGTTTTAGCTGAATTCACCATCACCACGATAGTTGACAACCTTCAACCTGTGATAAATGCACTTTCAGGTACAGATGAAAGGTCCAGAAACCAGGATTTCAATATAGCATACTCATTTAGTAACTTACCATGTAGGACAGCTGTAATGTTGTTATGTCTAGGAGTCATTGGTTTTTACAGAAGAAAATGATCAATCATATGTCGTATCACATCTGCACCTTCCATATGCATCATTTCATCTTTAACCTGCAATATGTACAGAATGGTGTTAGGTTCCTTCAGAAACACAGAAATTTATGGTGTTAATTTTCATTTTCCGAGGAGTTTTTTTTTTTTTTTCCTTGCACATGAGCACTGATGAGACCATTATTATTCCCAAGAGATGGTTAGTATTTTCATACCATATAACCAAAAAACATAACACTGCAGTGAGGACGAATGGATGCATGCATGAGGGGAGAATGAGAGAGACCTGAATTACACTATGAGCAGCAAACCTCTGTCGGCTGGCATGGAAGCTAACGTCCACTTTTTCCCATGACACACGGGATAAACCAGCCACTAGTTCCTCTGCACAAAAAAAACCAATCAACAAACTTTTAAAATTGATAAGCAGTAATTGTGGTGGACGGAAATTCCCCAAACAAGAAGAAGTTCTCATTAGACAAGTTGGGCAAGGGAATTAAAACAAATGAGGTGATCATAGTGGCTGCATCTTTTCATTCAAAATATACCTTCTAGCTTGTCCGAACCATCATCTTCTGTCGAAATAAGTTCAGACTGCTCGGCATCACGGGCCTTACAGCGTTCTTCGTATACAATATGCGGATATTCCTTGTTCATATTATCTTCCCACTAAAACATAAAATGACATTTCAGTCAGGACGTTCTAACCAACAGGCAATAAGATAAAGGAGAACTATACAGTGGAAGCAGATGTACCTTTGGCAATTCATAATTACGCCTGATGGACGACGTTCTCCAGCCCACAATATCTAAACAATTTTCATTAAGGAAACAGAGAATAAAGACTCTGCCATGTTTTCAGATTATATATCACTCACAGCTACTTTGAATGAACAAAAAGGATACGGTCATAGCCCACATTTGAATATGCCACCCGGCGTTTGAATATACACAATGCCGACCTACAAAATTAGTTAGGTGCCCTTATTAATTGCATATTTGGATATCATGAAGATGACGTCTCAAGAAACTACAAAAAGAAAAAATCTGCATAAAGAACTGTTGTGTAAGAGGCATACATGAAAAAACAATCACCATAATCTTCTATCATGCGTTTAAGCAATGGAGCATTGCCCTCATCATCATCGGTAAGAAAAAGGTGTCGACCTGTTCTCTTAAATATCCAATGAATCAAGAGGCGAGCTGCTTTCTCAAAGGCAGTTACACCAAAAAGAAATGGAACCTGCAAATGAAGACATTTTTTGAACGAAATACACAAGTGTGATTAATCTAAATTTAATAAAGCTTGGTTTAAGGAATGATTAACATGCCCAGTCAGATAGTGGCAGGAAAGCAAGCAAAGCTATTTCTACGCACAGATTTAGTCCAGATTTTTTTGTTATGAAAACATTTAAATAACCTAATAATTTGCTTTTTCAATGCTTTTGAGTGGATGCTGATCAAATTTGACAATCTAAATGACACAAGACAATCAAAATATGATACCTGCTTATTTCCTCTTGAACCAAGGTGAGGTGTAGCAACCGTGATAAAGTTCATAGGCTCCAAGCCACCTATTGTAGCCTTTATGTCGTCTTCATTTGTACCATCAGTTGAATCTGCTACATTTTCTTTCTTGGGTGGTCTATACAATCTTCCAATTGCATATCTGGCCACTAATCCTCCCACAGAATGTGCAACAAATGAAATCTTCCGCAAATTCTGCTTTCTTTGAATTACCTCAAGTACCTAAAATTCAAATATTTCATCAATAACCCAGCATAAGAATTCATCCAAACTTAGTAAATAACTACAGGCACACCCATGAATCCAAAAAATGCAATACCTCCTCAGCCAACCGCTCACCCATCACATCAACACCATCAAGTGTCAGCCTAAACATATTTTTTTCACTACCTGCAATGCAAGTAAAACCAACCCAAGCATTTCATTCTGAGTAAGGAAAAAAAAAACAGATACCAAAAGAAATGATTTAAACTCCACTCAACAACCACTTAAATACCGAATTCAAAAGGAAAGAAAGGATTTCGCTTCTTATTAATATCGAAAACATAACTAATGATGCTTACAATGAACAAATACTTTATCAGGTAAAGTTCTAACAAACTGCTCTGCTCCAAACTTCCAATCTGCGTTACTGATCACTCAAATACACCCACAATTAGCAAACAGCATAACTAATCGAATTCCAAATTCAATAATTATGCCCGAAAATTCAGTTAAACTCGAAAGGAAACTTTAAAAGAAAGTTGAGATTTTGCTCTCATAATTTACAAAATTAAACCAAACCCAGATAAAAAAAATATTACACTAGATTAAGCAAACAACAAATCAATTGAATTCCGAATTCAGTAATTGTGGGTGAAAATTCAATTAATAAAACAAAAACTTTTAAAATAAAGTTTTAACATTTTGCTCTCGTGGTCGACAAAATTAAACCAAGACCAGGTAAAAAAATTCACTAAATTAAATAAACAAAACATGATAATCGGTGATTAATAAGAAGAAAAAAAAGAGCATACCTTCCAAGGATACCGTGGACCATAATGACAAGATGATCAGCAGAAGCAGCAGCGGATTTTTGACAACTCCAGACATCACAGCTTCCATTTACTGATTCTGTTGAACAAACTCTGTTCTCCATGATTTATTGATCCAATTCTTGATTTTTATCTCTCTCGCTTTCTTTACGGTTCTTCACCCAAAAATGCATTTAAATAATGACTTCAGAGAATTTGTTTTTGGTTATTGTGTTGATTCTCTCGAAAAAAATGGCGGTGAGAGAGTCCCCGGACAGAGGAAACTGAAAAGGGTAGTTATAGAGAAAATTAAAGTAAGGTTTTTATTTTTAACCATTCGGTTTGGTGCGATTGATTGTCATTCATATTTTTTTCAAATATTATTACTTATATTAAAAATATAAAAGAAAGTGAATTAAAAAAAAATTTTAAGGAATAAAGAGATATATTTATATTAAAAAAAAAGGATAAAAAGAGGGGTTTTTATTATTATTATTGTAGCACTAGACACAATTTATTACCATTAAAATTATCGTTTTGCTCTTTAATTTTTAATTTTTGAATTTTTATTTAAAGGTAAAATAGTCTTTCCCATCAGGTAAAATAGCTTTTGTAAAATTTAATATAAGGTATTTTGATCCGTAATTTTTTAGGTATAATATAATGACTGGATTATTTTTAAAAGCAAAAATTAAATATAACCATTTCAAGGGTTTTGTTAACTTTTTTTTTTTTTCAATGCACAATAAAAATACTTGAATGACCTTTGCATCAGTTTTTTTTTAGCTTTGATTCAAGGGTATTTTAATATTTTTACTTAGATTTTTTTGTTATATTTACATTGAGCTAGAGGTTGTTTTATCTTTAAACATAAATCTAATATTATTAAAATTAAAAGTTGTCAGGTATAATGATACACACGAGGGTGCTTCGTATTGGTGCATTACGGTGGCCTTACCCACATTCTGTGATGGCATTAGAAATTTTTGGTTGTGCTCTTCAAGGTGGCCCGGCGTGTTTGGATGATGGAGCTATGGTCGGTCTTTGATGGATTTTTTCTTTTTTTTTCTTTTTTTGCTGAACTTTAATTCTATTTTTTGAGCCTATTTTAACTTTCAATTTAATTTTTATTTTCTTAATTGTTAATTATTTTATTTTATTTTGAATTTTTTTTTTCAATTGCATCCATTAAATTTGATTCAATTCAGTTTTTTTAGAATTTGACCCTCATTATTTTGATCTTTTTTATTTTCTCAATTTTTTTTTTATTTTTTTATTTCAATCATTTGAGTCTATTTTAGCTTTCAATTTAGTCCTTAATTCTCTTAATTTTTAATTGTTTTTTTTAAAAATTTTTTTCAATTATATCCCTCGAATTTAATTCAATTCATTTTTCTTAATTTGATTCTCATTATTTTGATTTTTTTATCTTATCCTCAATTCTTTTTTGATTATTTTATTTCAATTTCATTCATCAACATCTCATTTAATTTAATTTTGGTTTTAATTTTTACCCTCATTCTTTTGATTTCCATTTCTTTTGTTTTTTTTTTTTTTTTTTGCTTTCGTTATTTTTTCAATTCCATCTCTAAATATTTTTTATATTAAGGATTTGGTTTCATTATTTTTTCATGTTTTCTTTTAATGGGCTAATCAGAGCCTTATGAACCGAGTGATGGTTTTAAAGATTAGCGGGGTGTATAAACCCCTAGTCTCTCAAAAATATAAAAAATCATATCGTATTTTCATACAAAAATTCAAAAATATGTATATGCATGCATTTTAGAATTTAATAACCAATTTATTAAAGTCATGAGAATTTGGTTTATATTTCAAAAAATACCAAAAAATTATTTTGTTTTCTGTTAGTATCCAAGATTATGAACTTATACGTAAGACATATTTTCAATATTAAATAAAAAGATAGTTTTGTTTATTTGTTATATTGACATTAGAATGGTTAGGTTTTTAACGTGATAAGATAAGGATTTTCTTATTGAGGAGAACTTTTCTTAAACTTTAGATAAACCAACGATTATAAAATAAAATAATACATTAGTTTATATCAGACACATAAACAATGCAGTTTATCTCAGGTAAGACATATTAAAGGTGCTAATACATTTTCTTTACGTAATTAGTTCTCTTTCCCAAATTCAAAGACCAATTAGGGTTCATAGTGACCAAAATACTAGATGGCAACTACTGTTTCCTTTTTCTACTGATAAAGAACAAGAATTCATTGTTCTTTTTACCCACACCATTCCTGATCCAGGAGGATGATCGTTGCGACGCCTCACACGTGTAACAACGAGTACGAAGTTACTTCTTTGTGTGACATGTTTAAACCCAAATGACTCTTTCTCTGCTTTCAACAAAGAAAATCTCATTGTCTTTGCTCATTTCTATCCCAATGAATTCTTTATAGTGGACCTTATGGTACTTAGTGACCAACTTGATATGTATATTATTGTTCTACGTAATGATGATGAGTTCTTTGATATTGAAGGTATTATTAGTCTTGCGGAGAAAATGATAAAAAAAAAATAAAGATAGTTTGGAGAGAGTTTTTTAAATTAATATTAATGCTTAGCAAATTGTCATTACTTCTATCAGTTGCAACTAATACAGTGAAGAGAGTTTCTTTTGTTATGCATATTTTCAAGAATAAATTGTGGAATAGGATGAGAGATAAGCGGATAAATAACAGTTTGATTGTATATATTGGGAAAGATATCTTTAATGAGATTGATAATGAAATCATTATGAAGCGGTTTCAAAATATGAAACTTGAAGACAGCAATTTTAATGTAACTTTCTCATTTTAAAAACATTCCTAAATTAATTTTGTTTAATATGAGTTAGCATATATGATTTCTTTATATAATGTATATCTACTTAATATCAAGCATTTATTTGGTAATATTATATTAGTTATTTAACTGGATTTTGCTTTGAAGAAATAGATAGACATAAAGAGAACAGATAATATAAAGTTTATGACCCATAAAAAATAATAAAAATATATTTATCTGAAATTTCCCTTGTATTCTTTTATTTTTTTTAAATAAATTTTATAAAATAATTAATAAGATATAACTAGTAAAAAAAAAAACTTTTATTGAGTGCATGATTAAATTATAAGTGACGACTAACTTGACTTTCAAAGTTTCATAGACTTCTACTGGAACAAAAAGTTCCAAAATTAGTTTTCAAGCAACAGATAAAGGTTAGAGGATGCTTAGAAGCGAGTTTTTATGGTTATTTGCTAAAGCTTAGAAGAGATTCATGATCTTCTTCTTCTTCTTCGTGGATAATAGAACTCATTGAAAGGTTAAAAAGAAGAAGAAAAAAATACTACAAACCTGTGCATTTTAACTTTGTGCAGGGAATAATTACCTCTAAACTATATGTAATCTCTTACACTTACAATCTCACTAACACATGACATATCTAAAATTCACATAAATTACACAGGATTTTCCATGGAATGATTACAAAATGCAGTTCGGATTTATGATGAACAAAACTCGTGCATAGTTTCTAGCCTCCCTGAATTTCAAGTTTCCTGTTACGGTAAAATCCTAGATGCAGGCAAGATAAGGGAAGAACCCTGACACAACCTGATAATTTGCCTTTTCCTCGCAGAGAAACAGAAAGAATAAAAGAAGCTGGCACACGCCAATAATTAGCAGATAAGTTTCTTTGATATCTATATTGTCCACTCCTCCCCTGACGTGGATCATATGATGATTGCTGAGCTTCAATGCTAGCCAAGTCCCAGCAACTACGAAAAAGACACCCAGAGAGGGATAGAAGAAATAGCACTGTGGCCCCCGACCACTCCATTTCACAATTATTTTTAACCTAATTTATTGTCACGTTGTCTTAGGGTTTATCCACTTCTTTCTATTAGAAAAGGTCCTACAATGAAACTTACTTGTACGCATCAATCATGCCTATCTTCCTTTCTGCAGTTTCTGGTTTTTCAGTTTTGATAAAGCAAGCCCAGATTGCTCAACAACACAACCCTTAAGCAATGCATTGATTCACCACAGACAAAACTGCATTAGTGGGGAGAGGATTGGGATATGATGCACTGAATAATGAAAAAAAAAAGAAAGAAATCAGGGTCTTACAAACTTTAAAATCACAGCTTCAAATATTAATAATTCTTCAAATAATTTAATTTGTTCTAAAAAATAAATTAGATAACCCTATATATATATATATATATATATATATATATATATATATATATATATATTCTATATCTAAACCATAATCCTAATATTTATTGGAAGTTATATAGCTAATATAAAATCCATAGGATTTCTAAACTAAATAAGAAAAGTAAAATACTAGGAAAATAAATCGAATTCTGAACAACAACTTCTGTTTCTGATTTGGGTATGGAAATGATCTCAACTGGCTTTAGTGTGCCAACCTTATTGGGAATAAGGCTTGTAGAACATGTCAATCAAATTAGAGATTGCGGGTTCAAGAGCTCGATGCCGCACCTATGTTCTAGATTCCGATAGACAACCTATTGTTTAAAAAAAAAATTAGGGGTGGATCCTTTGGTGGCCTTTTTTTTTTTTTTTACCTTTTTCTCTTTGTTTTTTTATACACCCTGTGAACATTTACTACATTCACTTATTTTTTAGTTTTAACATAATTTTTAAATAATATTTTAATTTTAATTTATTTTCAATTATTATGTATTTGATTTAAAAATAATACTATTAATAATAAATTATTTATAAAAACTCCATTCAAATTATTTGTTGATTATTAGAATGTTTAAATAGATTTGAAACTTGATTTTATCACATTTATAAAAAAAAAATTTAGCTTTCAATCATATAAAATATAGACATACTATTTTGAATTATTTTTTTAACTTGATTTACTAATCATAATTTTTTTTTAACAATGTTTCCAGTTAAAAATATTGCATTGATTAATACAAAAGAAAAAATTATCTTTATAAAACAAAAAATTCAAAATGACTATATTTTCAGATTTAACAATAATAAATTTCATGAGATTTGGAAAAAAATTTATGCTTAAAAAAAATTTAGATCTCCCCAGTCCCCACTACGTAAAGCAGGCATACAAATTAGTTTGGTTCTAAACACCAAACCAAAATGCCAACTTTAGTAGTTTAATACAAGGTTTCATATTTTAGTTTTTAAGACTTTTAATCTGATTTATTAAACAAGTGTTTTTATATTTATATATAGAATTATACATGCATTCATTGTTGCTTAAGAAACTATAAGTGGTTGCCTACAAGATACAGGATGCCCCAACTCAAGATTCATTTGCAGAAACACGCATGGTGTAATAAGAACCAAAAAAAAAGCAACTCGATTCGAGCAAGTCATGGTGGTGTATGATTAGGTTGCATGCGGCAAAGACACAGAACTGACAAGAGCAAAGACCACTAATATTCGGCAACTTTTGGTCTTGTCACTCAACAAGAACCCATTGGCGATCACTTATGAGTTCCATTGATTCCTAAAACCCTGACACAACGAGTTTCAAATCGAAAATGTTTACATCTAGTTTTCGTCACATGATTTATGTAAAATCAGGCTCTACATGGTCAAATTCAAAACTGCAATAAAGAACGTATGCTCAACGCTTCCCCTGCATGCATGGTTGCTACCAACCAGTTATGTCAAGCAAACGTGACCAAGTCATCCTTTGCTCCTGCATCCCCGGAAGCATCCAAGAGCATCTCACATTCAACCAATGTGCTTTTGCATTGGCCATGCCACAACTCACGAGAATATATGGCTGCATTGGAAATTACCACCATGATGCTTTATGAAACACAAGCAGGAATTTGGAAGTTGATGGATTGAGTAGCAGAGATTCAGAAAGAAACCATTTCCAAGATCTAATTTAAAGCTTCCAAATGGTGGTGTTCAAGATTGCGAAGTATGATTTTTGCAAAAACTTTGGCTTCAATTGGGGCCGTAGTTGCTGCTGCAGCAGCGCGTAAGACTCTTGGTGCTCCTGCATTTTGCAACAGGCTTGTGTGATGCAATGTATGTCGTCCTCCCGGGATTGTAAACTGAAATGCAGTAACAAAAGTGTTATTCGGATAGTGTCTGCCATTCACATTTAATTGCAGAAACATATCAAATTTCAAATTCAACCTCCACATGCAGGCATAGTGGAGAGGAAAAGAGGCTCACCTGGAGAAGAGCAAAGGCAGAACAAGCCTTGAGTATAGAAGAAGGATTCCGCAACATAGCAACAAATCTTCCAATCTCAGCTGCACTGAAAAATAGAAACACGGAATTCAGAACACGATCAGCAGTGAGGAGTCAAAATTCAGAACAAGATCAGCAGTGAGGAGTCTAATTTATGTATATATTATAAACTTACTGGCATGCCTTATTATGCAATCTATTGATGATGCTCCAATGTTCCGCAATCGGAAAAATTCACACACTTTTCACCCAGGGCCAAACAACCTAAGGTCCTCAAAATAGTAACAAATACAGCCACAAAGGCACGGCAATGTAACAAATGTATTTCATATAAAGTGTTAAATGTATTGGATTCAACTAAAGCATCCAAGAACAAGCACGAGGGAATATTGGACTTCCGCACTCCCAATTCATAAGGTTGTTTGCAGATGATTATTACAATTACTAAATCCTAGGTATACCAAGTCTTCATGAAGACATTTTTCAACCACAGACAATCAAAAGCAACAACAGAATTGTGCTTATTGTTTCTATTAAATTAAACTATTTCATATTAGTTTTTTAAATGTGAATCTTCAAGATTGGTATTGGAAAAGGGAATAAAAAAGAAAAAACCTGCATCTCAGATGCCCTGCTTCTGGTATACGTACTGCTTCTGCTACTTGTCCAAGGGCTTTGGGGGCGGATGACACCATTGCAGCAGCAAAATTTTGTGGAACAGAGAAAGAAAGCACAAATGCTTCAATTTTCTTCAGGGCCACCCTTTTAATCTCGTCAAAGTTCATGGTCTTTGAGGTTCCCTCTGATAAAGGCCCCCCTGGTGCAAATTCTTCCGTTCTGTATGCAACACAGTAAACTCAAAAACTCTTGCAAATTGAGACCTGAAGCCACTGCAATCCTAGACATGTTATAGGAATATCTAACATGCACATGCCACATGGAAGCCATCCCAGTATATCCATGATGTGTAAGGGTTAACTCACAAATAAATACATGTGTTTCGGTTAGTGTGTGGTCATGACAGATTAAAAAGTATTTTGAATCTCTACCTCTGATCAAACACGTATGCCAGAGCCAATGCAGCCATTAGACGTGCCATTTTTGATACCGATGAAGAACACAGATGAATGAGGGCTGGGACTCCTCCACCCTCTACTATGCGAAGAGCATTGGTGGGATAAAAAGCCAGATTCCAAAGAGCACCTGCAGCAGTCTCATGGACATCCTGAAAATCCAATAAATATAGGTCATTCAAGTCATGTTCAAATTTTACCATGAATGCTATACCAAACCATTTCAGTTAAAGAAAGATTGATTGGTCTTGGATGGTGATGGTTTCAGTTCATCCGAGTTTGCCAAAGACCAAAACTTACTGCAATATCTGAGCAAGCCAGTACAATTAGTGGAGCTACACCGCCTTCTTGCCCAATAGCAATACTGGATTAACAGGAAACCGAGGTAACACATTAGTAAAAGTAAAACAGATTGTAGAGATGCAATTTCGCTTACCAAGTTAATTAGTAGAGACTGAAACCGAGGCACCATCAACTGAATAATTTCATATCAAAGAGTAAAAAGACAGTCTTTTCATTAATGGAGTTTAAACATTTCTTTTTGATGTCTTGAAATCGCATCTTAAGAGGCAGAGTTATGATAGTTAACAGGACAGAGAAAATAACAGGGTCCGTGCATAGCAAACGTGAAGGCACCGTCACATCCATTGCAATAAAGGATCACAACGGAGGATCTCCATATGCCAAGCAACCAACGCAAGGCAGCAATTGTCAACTCTAATAATATCAATACATTAGGAGGAATCCAGGGCAACATCGATTCAAACTTTCACTACCTGTTGGCTTCTGATACTGACAATCCCCAAAGAGCACCCGCAGCCCTTTCTTGAAGACTTTGGGAGGAATTTGAACATGATTGTGCTAGAGAAACCTAAAACACCATAATCAAGTCAAACATCAATTACTTGCAAATGCATGCAACAGCATTAATTCAAATAATAATCAAACTGGCATTGTTATATTTATTTCTTTACATGAAAGAACCATACAATACCATTGGAATTCATGATAACAAAATTCTACATCAAGGACATCTCAATATTAATGCTTAAGAGGTTTTAGTAGTTATTTATTTCTCTACCTACTTGCGTATTTTTTAAATCCTATCCTATCCTGTCATAACGTCTCAAACTACCTGGACAAATTAGAACATTTGAAGCTGATTACAAATAGATAATAATAATGATGATTGCAATGATGATGATATATATAAAAAACAGCAAAAGTTTTGGATATTTTAGCTTTTTATGCATCAGCTGGAATGCAAGAAGAAAACAAGTCTTTTTAACAAAGGTTTGCTGTGCAATTGCAATGCCGTACCAAGGCTGTGATGCCACCAGCTGCCGCTATTGCTTCTCTATTTTTGTCATCAAATGATAAATTCCACAGAGCACCAGCAGCTTCTTGCCTGTTTGTAAGTAAGAACATGAAATTCCACATGGTATTTAAAAGAGTAGAAGCTTGTGAAGCCAAGTACATAAATATTACATTACAATTACAATTACAATTACAAAAGAAACTAAAAAGGGTGGTGAAATTGCTGCACAAGACACGTAAACACGGTGGATTACAATAATGAATCCCCATTTTTTTCCTTTTTTTTAGGTTGCTCATTTTTTTTTTTTTCAATTTTATCCTTTTTGTATTTGGTTGATTTTAGATTGGAAATCATGGTTTGCTCTGATTCAGTTCTTATGGGATTCTCAAGTATCAAGAAAAAAAAACATTTGATTAATTCTCGGTTTGGGTAAAAACAAGATCAATTTCATTGATTTTAAACAATTAAAATTTAAAGGATGAATTTGAAAATTGACAATCCAAAGACCAATTTGAACAAAAAGAGAAGAATTGGTGAGAATGACCAATTCGAACAAAAAAGGGAAGAATTGGCGAGAATTGTTAGCGCATGGGAGAGGCCACCGAGCTTGGATGGCGCGTGCAACAATCTCCAAATACTTACGCCCTTCGTTGGTGCTATCCAAAAAGACTTGTTGTGGTCTACCGCCATGTGCGGCGTGTGTCAACGACGGACGTCTGGTTTGACTCCGGCAAACCATTTTTCTTTTCTTTATTTTCCTTTCTTTTCTCTCTCCTCACCTCGATTTCCATGCCTAGCACTCTCAAAAGACCAAAGTGGGTTGTCAAACTTTGTGTATCAAATTTTATTCTTATTCTTTTGATTGTTGTTTTTACCACCTGTTTTTTTTTTCTTTTCAATTTCATTCTTTAATATTTGATTTGTTGGAAATTAAGCTTTGTTATTTTTTTTATTTGCCTTTTACGAGATAATCTCGGTCTCATTAAACAGATCGCAGGGTGACCTAGTTTTACTCGGGTCTTTTTTTATTGTTTTTTTTAATAAAGTTTATTTTTTTATTTCGTCCTCCAACATTTGGTTAGTTGAGAATTGAGTTTTGTATTTTTTTTTTTTCTTTCTATGAGATAATCCTAATTTTATGACCTGGGTAATGGGTTTGGAAAATTCACCCCAGTTGACTTGGGATATTTTTGGGCCCTTTTTTAAAATTGATTTTTATATATATATATAATTTTATCCTTCACCAATAGATTAATTTCGGATTCAAGTTCATTATTTTTTTCAATTTTCTTTCTATGGGATTATCACAAACTCATACCGTGGGTTGTCTTAGTTTTTTTTTAAATAGATTTTCTTTTTTTTGCAGTTTAGTCCTCAAATATTGGGTTGGTTAGTAATTATGCTTCATAATTTATTTCAATATATTTTTATAGGGTTATCCGGTTCTGATGATCCATGTCAAGGGTTTAGAAGGTTTGTCAAGGTTGACCCCAGCTGTTTTTTATTTTTACTTTTTTTAGATTATTTTTTTTTTCAATTTTATCAACAACATTTGGTTATTTGAAAATTGGGCTTTGTATTTTTTTATTTGCTCTTTATAGAGTTATCGAAGTCAAATGACCCGGGTCATTGGTTTTGCATGCTAACTAGGGTTAACCCGAGTAAAATTGATTTGTCATCATCTCAATATTTAAAATGAAAGGATGTCGTCTTATATGTTATCTCAATATTTTAAAAAGATGTTGTCCAACATGCATTATATTTTGAATTCATAATTGATTTTTTTTTTCTAAAAAAAAGTTAGCAACACATTGATTTATTTATTGTTTAGAAAAAAATTGATCCAACCCCCGACATAACACAAGTCACGGATAGTTCTATGCTATTTAGTGTGTATTTGGTATTATGGTAGCTTTTTTTGTTAGAGTTTAAAAACACTGTTTGTTTTTGCGTTTCAAGCTACAATTGAGTGCGTTTTAAAAAACCATTTGGCTTGAAAAGGCATTAAATTGATTTTTTTAGTGTTTTCAGATGATTTTCATATGTTGTCAAAAATAAAATAAAAATCTATAAAAATCTTTATAAAGCTTTTCAAGCGAAAAACACTTTTGAAAAACATTTTGTATCATAATACCAAACATGCTTAAAAAAAATAGGTTCAAGAAAAACATTTTTAGTTATAGTTTTTAAAAAATAGATTTAAAAAAAAGTTTGATTAAACTATTGTGAGATAAATTTTTGTATGCAAAATAAATAAAAAACAAGTCTTCATGAATAAAAAGCATTTTACATTCTATAAAATCAAGGTTTGTAACGCAATTATGTGTAGGTCATATTGCGAAAGGCAGAAACCATTTGACTTACCAAAAGATTTTTTTTTATGTAGTTGAGCAAAAAAGAAAAGTTAGCATGTCAAACGGTCTCCTAGTATGAAACTAGCATGGTTGCCCGCATACTACCATAAGAAACTTTTTCGAATGAATTTTTTATTTAATTATAGAATAATAAAAATAGACATTTAAAGGAAAAATTACAGATAAAATTATGGAGAAAAAAAAAATTGTCAAAATTATCTTTCTTAATTCATGTAATTTTTTATTTTTTTTTACAACAAAATTTTCTCGTTAACGACATAGTTCATTAAATAAAATGTAACAAAAATTTTTTTGCAAAAACCATAATGATTTGAACTAAAAAAAAAACATATTTTTAAATAAAAACCTAATTTCATTATCCATGCATTTCATTTTTATTTTGACTTAAAACATGCTATTTTTATGAGAATCATTGTTTTTATGCAAAAATTTATTTTGATCTTGAAAGCAAGTTTAAATTAAAAAATCATGAATTGATTATTTTTACTGACCGACTAGTTCATTAGCACTCATTCCACAGGGGGTAAGATCAAAAAACAATTTAAAAAGTAAAAATAAGGTATAGCTATTGTCAATATGTTTTGTAGCAGCAAGAAAAGTTTTTATTGCAAGTTAAAAATTTTATGGGTCTGTTTAATAAAACAAATAGAGAATTAAATGCGCTAATAAATATTAAAAAAAAATATTAACAATAACTAAAGATCAAATTAAGTAGTTAAGAGAGAGATGCAGATTAAAATATTTAATTTCATGATTTGGGAAGCCTTTTAATTTTTTTATTTAATTATATGGTAATTATTTTTTTAAGAGCAATAATTAAAATTCCATTGAAATGATTTTATAATATAATTCCTTCTTTTTTTATTTGTTTTCTTCAAAGTAACATGACTTTTTTTTTCTCTGTCCTTCATTTAATAAAAATCAAAAAGCCATAAGAAATACAAAAAAAAAAAAACAAAATTGAATGGTTTGAAATAAAAGTAAAAGTATCATCTCTCAACTCTTTTATCTCATCAACATGGTCCATTTTTCACTTTTTTTTTTTTCAATAAATTTTGTTTTTTATAGAAATATGTTAATTTTAACGCAAAAACATTAAGAAATACAAGGGCACATTGACTGCGCATTGTTGTGGGAAACTTTTTGGCAATATCAACAAACCCTGGCAGGCTAACCTAGAGACCCTTCCACTCGAGTCCTTTCCTGGCTTGATCGAGTTTAAAATTGAATCAGGTAAGAGTTGACCCAATATGATCCAATTAAAACCCAATTTGATTTTAAAAAAATTCAAGACAATATTGTTTTAATATTTTCTTTTTATATACTAAAAATGTAAGAGTTGACACAATGCGCCCGTGTCTAGCACTGAAGTGAAAGAAACAATGTTTTTTTCTTTCTCATTTAGTTTATTTTGTAATTGTAATCGTAAATTCAAGCCAAACAAAATAGTTAAAAATTTAGAATGATAGTGCTCTTCAAATAACAACAATGAAAATGAATGGCAAGTTTTTCAAAAGGCGAGTGAAATTACTTTTTTATTAGAATTATCCAAAATACATAAGATTATCTTGTTATTTGCTTGAGTAAGATCGTTATTAACTATTATATTAATACCATAGGTAGTTATTATATTAATACCATAGGTAGCTGAAAGAAAAATAGATTACCTTACACCTTCATGCTGGGAAGAAGTGAGTTGGACCAATGCTTCAAGTGCTCCTGCCTCTCGCCTAACAGCAGCATTGTCATTATTGTTATCTCCATGAGCAGCTAGATTGGCCAATGCACGAGCAGCCTGGTCAAGAAGAGAAGCAACAGAGAATGCAGCAGTTTAGAACCCACTTTTAATCTAGTAAATGAATCACATGCCATAAACATGACGCTCGTATATCATATTCAGAAAATGACCATTTACTTGTGAACACATGCACAGATTAAAAGCTATAACCAGGATCACCTGCTCTTGCACTCCTTCAAACTTGCAGGATCTAGCAAGCATTACAAGAGCATGGACACCGCCTGCCACTGCCACTTCCATGCTACAGCTGTCATCAGCTGCCAAATTTGCCAGTGCTCCAGCTGCTCGTTCCTGAATAACAAGGTTGCAAACACCAGCCCATAATTCTTAATTGAAATGCTACATAAGTTGCAGAATCATGTAGCAAGTGATGCTTATATTATATGTATGCAGGATACATACAAGTACCCCATCATTGCCAGCGTGCCATTTATAAATAAGGTCAATCAAAACTTTTATACCGCCAGCCTCAGCAATGGCACCCTGTAAACAGCATTGATTAGAGTAAGTCACATAATTTTAGGTTATGGTATCATAAACTTGCTTCAATTTCCAAACAGCATTGATTAGAGTAAGTCGCATAATTTTAGGTTATGGCATCATAAACTTGCTTCAATTTCCACAACCTTATGCTCTTCTCCAACGGAAAGATTCCATAGGCCTCCAGCAGCCTCTTCAGCAACCAATCTGTTTACTGACCTAGCCAAACCGACAAGGATATTAATTCCTCCAATGTCAGCAACAGCTTTTGCAACTTTTGAATCTACAGACAAATTTGCTATAGCCTGCACAGGTCAACAGCGTTACAGGATTATGCCAAATAACTAACTTCTCAGGAAATCAAATTCTATGAACAAAATGTGAGAAGTAAGAATTCAAGGAGTAAGAAAATTTAGTAGCTTAAGCATCTAACTTTTGTTTCGAGTCATATCTAAACCTGGCCTTTTCCAACTCTTATTCAATAATTTTAAATGACTGTCCAAATGTCTTTCAAATTGCAAGAAGGATGAGGAATGGCACCTAAAAGAAATCACCCTTACCTTTGCTGCTTCAGACTGAAGTCCTTCTCGGCAAGATCTAGCAAGGTCCAAAAGCAGCTGTATTCCACCATTCTGCATAACTACCTCAGCTCTTTGAGAATCAACAGTGGCATTTTCATCGTCAATCACAACAAAAGTAGCAATTGAATTGGCTGCTCTTTCTTGAACATCTTCTTGTGAGCTTTGCAATAAATCAAGCAACAGAGCTGCTCCTTGCTTGATCCAGAAAGCATCAAGCTCCTTGGGGTTGTTCTCCGCGATACGTAAAAGAAAATGTGAGAAAATCCATTCAATCCAAGTAGCAATGACATCCATGCTTCTGTCGATGCTCTTTACTTTCCTCCAATAAGATAAGTTGTTGCTCTCATTTTCAGTAATATCGACAAATAACGAGCCTACTGCCTTGAAAATGTCATTGAAAACTGTGAGTAATATTTTTCCCTTATGATTATATGTCATGTGATTATCAACTTCAGCTTCAAAAACTGGACAGTTCAAGGCCACCAACACTTTCAAGTATTGGGATGACAAAAACAATCTCATGACAGAGCTGAAAGTTATATCTGTCCTTGACACATCTAACCCCACCAACTTGGGCAATTTACTCCAAACACATGAAGCTGAATTCCATTTCAGGTTTTTTGTTCCAGCCAGTGACAAAAATTGGACAGAAGTCAGGTTTCCTAATGCGAGTTCATCAACAGAATTGGATTCCATGAATGCAACCTCCACCAATTGCCTACAATGCTTAGCTAAAGCATTTATGGCTTCTCCAGTAACTTCCTTAACACCTGAAATCTGAAGTCTCTTTAACTTGGGGCAGCAAAGTGCTATTACTCTGATTGCAAAGCTGGTGATTCTTTCACACACATCTGGCCCAAGTTGGAGACACTCAAGCATCTCATGTCGAGCTGCTATCATTGAAAGTGTAGCATCTGTGATATCCCGACAGAAATCACCACTAATTTCACGAAGTTCCCTCGCTTCAAGACTAATAATAGCATCTGCGGACTCTGCCCCTAGAAACCGAAGCTTCCGAAGATTTTTGGATCGAGAAGACAGCGACTGTGCTGCTGCAATATCAAACTTGTGGTACCGAAGGTCTAGAGAATCCCATAAACAAGGAGAGGAACCTAACAGTCTAAATGTTCGACATGTTGCCGACAAACTGGCCCGGTCTCGATAATTTAAATAAGAAAATAGCTGAATAGCTGTGTCATCAGGCAATGCCATCCAATCAAGGTCACAAATGGTACTGGAGCGCAAACATCCATCATCCTGATTCTCTGAATTACTGCCTACAATCTCCTTATTTTTTTCCTTGGAGTGTGCCAACTTTCTCCTCACCCTTCGAGTCATATCTCAATCAAAAAGCTCCAATATCGTGCACACTAGGAACCCTTCTGTCAGCAATCTTTCAATTGAAACAAAATAAGCAACTCATTAATCAAACAAGCTACAATTCTATTATACACATACACCAATGCCAAACAACCTCCAAATTCATTAAGAAAGCAAGCAACAAACAGAATACACCATTCTTTGGGACCGCATAACAAACAATCTTTAATTTCATAAAAGAACCTTCTAACATTCAATAAAGAAAGCTCCAATGTTTCACATGCTAAAGACCTAAAATTAACCAATTCTACTATCATAGAAAAACAAACATCCAATGAAACAAGCTCTAATTCAATAATCGCAACCCCAGATATAAGAAGTCCATTTTTGCAATCAAGAACAAATACTTAATCACAAAAACATGAAAAAACAGCTGCTGAACAAAGCCAAACATCACAAGACAGGCGAGGAATTCAACCAAAAGCAAGTAATGGGCATACCTAAATAGCGTCAAACAAGTTAAAACTCAATTGGGCTGTCGTTAAAGAGCCTGAAAAAGGAACCTTTCAAACTGTGAATGTGAATAGGAAACTTAAAAAAAAAAAGCGTTTTAGAAGGTAATGGCAGTTAAAGAGTGTAAAAAACAAAAACAAAGGAAATTGTGAAGTTGAAGCCAGTTTTTTTAGCTTCGAATTAAAAGATACCTCCCTCTCTCTTTGTGGGTGCAAAGCAATGGTGTTTGATGCGAGAAAGAGAGGGGAGAAAAAAGAAAGGTTTAGTTGAGTGGAGGACGGTGTTGGTGGGCTTTCTTGCTTCTTGTTGCCATATAAATACCTCTCTGTCATTCACCGCCTGTTTTATAGTACCATGTGATTATTGATTTTTTTCTTGAGGTCAATGGTTTTTTTTCCTTTATTTTTTTTATTGTCTTCAAGAACACATAAATTCATTTTAAAGTTATTCTAAAAATCAAATTATTTTAAATCTTTGTTTTTATTTCTCGAACCAAAAGCATTTTTATTCTTTTATATTTATTTTTTAATCCAAAAACACAAACAAAACACGATAGAATTTATGTATTCAATGGATAAAAAGGAAAGATAAGGCGAATTACTGCAAGTGCAATGGATAGGTGTTTCTAAGTGGTTATTCCAATTATTTTGGTGCGATTGCGGCAATGGAGTATTATTGAAAATGAGGAGCATTGATGCATGCGGCCAGTGGATTCTTTTAATTTCTATTACTGATAAAAACACTTCAGGTCAAGAGACCGAAAGCATCGGTTCAGTAGCAGATTACTTTTGTCACATGCAATTAAGTATCGTCTAAGATATGGCTAAACTCTTTGCATCCTGCATTTACAATTCGTAAGCCAGCTTGCCGTTTGCAGACAGGGCATTTACGAGAGAATCCATTTCTTGACGTCTCTCATTGAACTTGAAACGAAGATAGTGACACAGAGAGCAAAAAAAAAACCTCTGGGAAGTTTTAGTCGGCTTGTAATGTTTGGTGGTATCAAAACTTGACGAGAACTTTCTGCATACGCAAAACCAATTCGTTATAAACAAGAAGGGAAGCGACCATATAATAGATTGTTTCCATGTAACTACACGATGTTAATTATTACAGTTTTGACTTTTGATCCTTGATTTGTCCTGTACAAGGTTAGCCGAAACTTAATGACATGGCATGGAATTCATTAAACTAATGTTTGAAATGTTACCTAATTACAAAGCTGTGATATATCATAAAAAATGCCGTGTATGGTAGGGTTTATTGCATGCAGTCCTGCTCACAAAATACAAACATTTGACAAGAGTTCAATGAAAGAAGCAGAATTAAGAAACATAGTAATATCACACGAAAAAAGCATACTTACGGTATATGCTTGCTTTGTTTCTATCACAGTTTACTTGCAGCTTCGCCAAGGGATAGCTGATTCCATGAAACTCAACAAATGTTGGTATATATTTGACTTCCGTTATTGATTTGTCTTGACACGGGATAAATGTCGTTTGCCATAGTTTCATTCGTTTTGCCATTGTCTTGACACACACACACCCCGAGACTGGCCAAACCTGTGTCACGAGTATACTCTTTCGGAAATCGAGTTATGGTTCTTCAAGTTTTTCACTTCTGACATATTAAAAACAGAGATAAGGAGAATCGAAATATTTGGTTAAACACTGATGCCCTGTTTTTGTAGTATACTTTTTTTTGTTAAGTTTGCAAGCCACCTGGATTAAAAAATGGAGACATGCCTCAGTCATCTGAACTATATTCACTAGATTCTGGAAATAAGGGCACAGACGCCCAGCAGAACGACTCCTTGTCTTTGAGGAGGAGGCAACTTCCATCTGAATTCCATTTCAAATCAGTTATGTTAAACTGTGGTAGAGGATTACTCACGCAGTAAGCACCTGATGGGGTCCACATATACAAGTGAGAGCTGCCAGTACAGAGAACAAGACGTGTGCATGTTGGGTCCCATGCTGCTGCTCGTATGGGATCCTTCTGCACCAAGATGGCAGCAAGCTCTAGATGGCGTATATCCCATATCCACAGAGCAGTTGGCATGCTATCATTACGTGTATAAATATATCGGCTGTCTTTACTCCATGACATAAGACCTGCAATTAAGGTCATGCATTTTTAGTGCATTTTGGTTTGATACTAACAAAGAGGAAAACAAACATCAATGCACTGCAAGGAACTCTTAAAACATGTATTGTTAATTGCATCAACATGCTATACGAGAAAGATGGGCTTTACCGATGCCTTGTTTAGGATTCGGTTTGTCTGCAGGAGGCTTCTGGAAAGGCAAGCTAATAGGTACTTCAGTAACATCGTACATGACTCTGAAGTGTCCTTCTGAAACATCTTTTAGGAAAGGAAAAGGTATTAATTCGACTAGAAAAGTTATTCAAAAGAAGTGATATAGTTGCATGAAGACAGTTTCAAATTCATTTTACAGATCAAACATTCTGTGTCAAACAAGATCCATGTCACTGTAAGATACTCCATACTTGTGCAGTCATGCTTTACCAGAATTTCCTTGGAGAAACTCATCACTCAAGCATAACTCAGACATATTGAGGTGCAATGGCTCGTCTACCTCCTGCAAAATTAAGAAAAGACTGAAAGTTGTAACCACTTAAATCATCAGTGCACCCAATGATATAAAAAAAAAAAATCCAGTCACCTTGAAAACAGCAGCACAACAAGGACCACGGACAGTGGATAGGTGCATGAATTCAGCAAATGTTTTCCAAGTTAAGTGATTCAAAACTCGCAACATCTGATCATAACTACCCACAGCTAGATATTGGCCACAAGGCGACCACGAAACACTTTTTACACCCAGTCCACTTTCATATGCTTGATACTTGGATAGGCATCTCCCATCTGGGGAGTAAATTAGAACCTGTATCGAATTGCAACAACCATAAGCTCTCAGTCTTATAGACAGGGACACAAAGATAGAAACCATCAAAAGTCAACATGCAATCTTGGGCATTGATAAACCATGAGATATAATACAAAGTGGAGCTCCTATGAAATGTCACATATGCATAATGCAAGACATAAAATTGATAGCAACAGACATTTTCAATGCTTGGCAATGTACTATCATAAAATGCTAATCATCACCAAGAAATTAGAAGGGTACAATATAAGCATTAAATTCTACCCCAGATTTGCTTCTCCTCGTGCTTATAAAGTCAAGTGCTCTTGATAAATGGTAAATGCAACAAAAAACAAACGCCATTACCTTGAATTCAAGTGGTGCATCCCATATTACTATAGCACTATCATCCGGCGACCACTCTATATCAGCTAAGTCCAATGTATCAACAGCAAACGCACCCATTATTTCCCATGTATGACATGACAGTAGATTTACATAATCCTTGCAATCACGCCTCGTACAAATTGCAGCATATTTCCCATCTTTAGTGAAAGAAACCCCTTTAGAGCAATGCTTTGGCCCCTGGACATGAACACATGCTGTGTTCAAAAGCGACCAAACTGTTAACCTCAACTGAAAATCTGAAGTGGTAAGTATATGCCGGCTGTCAGGACTCCATCTAGAATATGCAATACCAGCAGGACCTTCATCTATTTTGCATGTCCACTCAGGTTGAGTCAATGACCATGCTTGTATCATCGGTCTTTTATTCAGACCGCAAAGGATGTACTCAGAATCATTTGCCCATTCTATATAGCTTATCTTATCCAAGCATGAAAACAACTGCACAACCTGCAAATCATAAAAAACAATGCAAGATCTCACAAAAGAATCCCATATTTAATAGCCTCGATTAATAAAACTCAGTGGTTAATACTTGAGCAGACAAAGAAATTTTTTTCCCACAAAATTTTCTCAGTAACCAAACAAGACATAAGCATAATTTAATCAAAACCTCGCATTGTACCATCAAATATCCTCCTGCCCTTTTACTTAACCAGTCCAGTTCAATTTTCACAAATGACACTAACAAGAAAACAGAAAATGATCAAAGCTTTTATACTTTCCATGCATTTCCCAAGGATCCAAATACAAGCATTACACTAAGTTCACGAGAAACTAAGAAACAAACTTCCACTTTCTCAGTAACCAGACAAAGAAATATCAGGCAAACAAGACTTAACGTAATACCAAATCAGATTCCCGTTCTAGCTCAACCACACACCACTGACACTAACAAGAAAAGAAAAAAGATCAAACAAAACTTTCTATTCTTCCCATTTTTTTCAAATTTTCTAGGCATCCAAACACAAAATTCACCACGAAGTTCTAGAAACCAAAAAGAAAAACGGAAAGGGTAGCTCAATACACACCACTGAAATTAGGAAAAAAAGAAAAAGATCAAACAAGAACTTGCATTCTTCCAATTTTCTCAGCATCCAAACATAGCTCGTTACAGAAATTCACCACGAATTTCTTAAAAACAAACAGAACAATCAAAAGGGTAGTGAAAATACCTTAAAAGAGAGCGTATCACGAATCACGAGACGGTAATCGACAGCAACAGCGATGTAACGGGAGTTTGGAGAGAAACAACAAGGACCCGTCTGCTTATAAGCTTCAGTAAACTCCATTTTTACCTTTTGGTATGTTTAACCTATCTAACTATCTATCAATCTAAGCTCTGAAATCTGTCAACTTTTTAGCATGTTTTTTTTGTTAGCGATCGAGCAACGCTATGCAACTACAGTATCTGTGTGGATCTTTGGAGTTTAAAATTAAAGGTCATTTTGGTTTTGACTGTTGGAGACCCGCACAGATTTTGCAGTAAAGTAAAATGCCTTTTTTCTTTTTTTCTTTTTATTTCCCCCCTGTCAAATGGTTCTGGGCTTTTATGCCAGAATTTATGTAGGTCTACCAAAATTATTATACGGCCCATGCAATAATTTAATGCAATTTACAATATGAGAAGTTTTAATATATTTATGAATTATAAAAATTATGCTGTTTAATAACAAGTTACTAGTTTAGATTAAATAATAGATAGTATCTAGATTAAAATGCTGTAGAGATTACTAGTTTACTTCTTGTGATATGTTGCAGGTTAGACAAAAAAAAAAAAAAAATTTGAATGTAAAAAGTAATTTTAATTTTGGAAAGTTTTTTCACATTCTCATTAAACTCAATATAGTAAGTCAAACTTGAAAACCCTCGACTTCAGTCATTTTTAAGTTCGGGTTTTCAATTAAATTATTTGAGAGTTGACTTAATATATCTCAGTCAACTTGGCATATCCAAAGATAAAAAAAATCAAAAAATAAAAAAAATAACATAAAAAACAAACGTCAGACACGAGTTTAAAGCAATTTGGATAATCGTTAAAAAATTATTTGACTTTAAATATAAAAAAAGCTTGCATTTTTTTTTTAAACATTGAGACGATGATATATTGTATCGATTCTGGTCAACCTAAGTTAACCTGTCAAACTTGTGACTTGGGTTGTGGATTCTAATGAGTTCAATAATATTTTTATTATATGATAAAAAAATTAAAACCAATTTAAAATCAGTTCAATATTAAATAATGAAATTGAAGGGAAAAAATCATCAAAAACCACATACTGAAGGTTCTTTTTTTTTTTTTAAAAAAAAAGGTTAGGCCAGACACGCTATCTAAGTGGCCCAACATATCAGGGCCTTAAAAAAAGTCCAAACATGCGAGCCTGGGTCAAACAACTTAAACTAGCAGTAAAAAGTGGTTTCACTTTTTTAAAAAAATAAAATGATGACATATTGGATCGATTTTGATCAATTTAAATTAACTTGTCAAACTTGTGACCAGGGTTGTGGGCTCCAATGGGTTCAATAATATTTTTTTTTATTTTCATTATATGATAAAAAAAAAATGAAGATAGGTGTGTGTGGCATGTTAGGGCTGACGACGCATTGCCGGTTATACGCAACTTGAAATCCTGCCACCACTATGGTGATCGAAAATCTTGAGGTAGAGTTTTTTGGCTTGAAAATCCATATTTGTACTCATTTTCACCAAAAAAAAAACCTAATAAATCTTCATAAACCACCTGCTAACCTCAAAATACCCAAGAAAACTAATATCAACTGAATCTAAAAAATTAAAATGGAAGATTTTCTTTTTTAGACCTGTTTACAATGAGAAACCACCACCATCAAACACTAAGTCTGTCTATTTTTGTTGTTGATATTACGACAACTAACTATTTTTTTTTTACTATTTTCCGATAACTTTATATTTATTCTTTATAACTCAGGGTCTGAAAATAAACAAAATTAATTTTTGAATTAAAATGCAAATTATCATAAATTTGGTACGAGCCATTGTGTTTTAATTTGGAGCTTTATCTCATATAATTACACTGCAAAATGATACAATTAAAAAAATGTTTGAAAATTAAAAAAAAAACCTCTTGTGAGGAGGTTCAATGTTTTATATGAACAATGGCCTACCTACTTCTTTTTTTGGTTTTTGTTAATTACATCACCTCATAAAGAATTGGGGTAAGCCCCGAACTCATTCGCTGTTGTTGTTGTAAGAATTGCTCTTTTATTTGATAATTTTTTTTTAATTAATTTTATTCAATTTTATTCTTTAATTGGGTTGATTTTGAATTGATTTTCATAATTTTATTTATTTACTTTATATCAAGTTATTGTAATTTCAAATAAGTATCCTGATATTTGACTAATGCTCAATAATATGAACGTTTATTTTTATTATCATATCATTAAATAAAAAAATAACTGAAAAAAAACAAAGTTGTTAAACTTAACGGAGTTTATGATCCCAATCGCGAGTTTGGCCGATTAAGTCGTGAAACCCGGGTCGATCCAATATATTACCATCTCAATATTAAAAAAAAATTATCTTGAATTTTTTTAAATCAAACCATACTTTTTACTGGTTGTCTTTCGACTTACTAAGTAGAATAGGTTACGTCAAGATAACTCTTACACAAGTTAATATTAAACTCAGGCTAGGCAACAAGTTAGATCAAGAGATTTTAAAGTTGAACTGCTGGGTCAAGCTCTTTTATCCTTTTTATTTTTTATTTTAAATTTCATCAACTAATTTTCTATTTTTTGATTAAATCCTTTATTACTTATTCTAACTTGGTTCGATTTTTAAAAAACACCTTCGGGCTGGCCATCGGAGGCAACATCACCTTCCTTACTGGCCTTTTATAGTGGATTGCTCAATGCCTCGGCTCCATTGTCGCATGCCTCCTCCTCAAAGTCGTTACTAGCGCTGAGGTAGAACACCAAAATTATATAACATGCATCCTGAAAAGCCATATGCATAAAAAAAAAAAAATTGACCTTAGTTTTTAGTTAATTAGTGGTAACCATTTGAAACCTTGAACCCTAAGAGAATAAATAAATTACCAGTAAAAATCCCCTTCATTGCTAACGGAAATTAGCATCGGGATGACAGAATATGGTGGTAAGATTCCAAATATTTCAGCTGCTTCTGTTTTTACTTTTTAGTACTATTCGAGTGGATTAGTTAATTTCCGGCTTGACTAATCACTGCTTATCCAATATAAGATGAAGTACTAAGTGATTTTAACATTCAAACTAAGATTAATATACAGTATTGAAATTAAAGACATACTTTGTTAAGATAATTATATTATAATATTTATATTTATTCAATTTTATTTTGTTTCTAAACAAGTTTGAGCTTAAACGAAAAGGCAATCAACTAAACCTGGATACTATTTTGGAGCTTGACATAAAAACTCTGCTCGATTTCAATTTAATTTTTAAGAACCAATTTAAAACATTGTAATATTCGGTTCTCGGTTGATGGAGCTATATTTATTACGTGTTTGGTGTTGTAATTGCAAGAAAACGCTTTTTGTAAATGTTTGGTTAGATATTAACCACACTTTTATTGTTGTGGGTCTTACCCGAAACTGAGGATGAAACTCAGTTTCTTGAAAAGCAATTTGGATTTACTTTTCACAAGGGCGTGTTTTCCTCTCACCTTCACCGACAGTGCAGATAATTAACCATTGCAAAAAAAATTCAAAATAACCCGAGAGGTCTCCATTGTTCAGATCTGAAAAAATCTTGTCATTTCCCAAATTTTCATCATTGTTCCCCTCTGTTCCTTCTCTGCCTCTTGCCAAATGACAACGAAATTATTGTAATTTTTTTCCAAAACAACCCTCTCGTCTCCATTGCTCTTCCCCTCCTCTTTCTCTTTTTTTTCTTCTTACGCTGCATTTCCTCGTTTCCATTGTTCACTTTACAAAATAGTGGAGAGCGTCTCCACTGTTCATGGGTCGGAACGGGTCCGATCCAAACATAAATGCATTAGACCAGGTCCAACCTACTAAAATAAAATAAAAATTCAAAAACAATTCTCATATATTTTGTTTTATTCGAAAAACTAGTGTTTAACATTATTCAATGGCGCTACATAATTACATTAGAAGGAGATCGCATGATGACGTAGCATTTGCAGAATTTGATCACAATCTCAATTTTGTTCCTGGTGATATTTTACCTGATGTTGTTCCATGCTCAGGAAGCCATGAAAATTGTAGTTCTTGTCGAATGAATTTCGTATATGATGGAATTACAGATAGTTTAATGGAACAATAAAAAAATACTTTATATAAAGTATTGTTTATTTTATTGATGTAATAACAATAATTAAATCTACAATATTTCAATTAAAAATCATCAATATTAATATATGTCTTTTTTAGTTATTTTATAACCTCAATTTGAAAAGCATACACATTAAACTATTTTTTGTTCAACATCAATTTCAACCATAATTTTAACCAAACATATATTTTACCAAACCAACCTCAACTAAAAGTGCTTTTTACAAAACAGCTTTTTTCAAACTACAACCACAAAAGCTACCACAATACCAAGAGTGTATTTGGTACTCTGATTTAGAGTTTTTTTGAAAAAAATATTTTTAATTATAAATATATTATAATGATATTTTTTCAAGTGAAAAAAAATAAAAATTATTCTAAAAAACATGTTCAAACTCAAAAACAAATTCTATGTAAGTTTCATTTTTTTTAATCTCTTTGGGTTTTTCAAAGCATCGAGTAATTTACTTTCACTTATTATTGCTTATTAAAAAGGACTGGGTACTTAAAAATATATTAAAATATTTATTTTATTTATTTTTTACATTGAGTAATTTACAATGTGTGAATTGTGATTTATTGAGTGTTTGAGATTGTAGTGTAATATATTTTTTTAAATAATTTTTTATTTGAAAATATATTAAAATAATTTATTTTATTTTATTTTTATTTTTGACAGTAGCATATCAAAATCATTAAATAATTTTGGATGTAACATACATGGCATATTGTCATTCATGTAATTTTTGTTTTGTGTTTGAAATATAAGTGAATGTATTTTTTAAAGTATATTTAATTTGATAAGTTATTAAATTGATATTTTTAATAATTTTGATATGTTAATATTAAAAATTAAAAAAATTTTAAAAAATTAAAAAAACACTTAAAAAATAATGTAAACCACAGCATCAAAAACACACTTGTAAGGTTTTGGCAAGAACACCCTCAGTCTAGTGGAAATACATATATAAATAAGTACCCTGAAAAGAATAATAATAAAAAAAAAAGGTTTGGGTAATAAACGGGTGGTCGACACGCAACACACTGCTTGCAAGTTGCATCAATGTTCTCGATCCACCGATACGACCCATGATTATTTCATCCACACAACTTCCTTCCTTAAATGCACGTCATTGTCAGGTGTCAATTGTCAATTCGTCGTCAATTTTTTAGGCTTAAAAGTCTCCTGGACGGTCCAGAGCGTTTAAGATTTTAAAAAAAGAACCTAGGTGCATGGTTCTGGGTAGGCCCGCGTGTCTAGATTAGGTTTTTTTTTTCCTCCACATGTTTTTTTATTTAAAAAAAAAAACATGTGACAGGTGTTCTACAATGATAGATAATTTATCGTGTATCTGCCTAAAATCCAGTTGGAAAATTGAGGTAGAGTTTTTTTAAAAAAAAATATTTTTTTTAAATTTATTTATATTTATTTAAAAACATCTCATAAATATTACTTGAATTATTAAAAAACTAATTTACCAATCTTAAAAATCAAAAAAATAATGTAAAAATACAAAATTAAACCAATTAAAAATTATTCATTCAATCCGATTTATTTTTTCATGCCATTTTGGAATCTTCAAAACACCTCAAAAGAAAAATATTTTTACACCTGCTAATTTTTTTGGTTCAAAATTAGACCACTAATTGACCTTCTTTTCTCTTTTTTTATTTTCTTAAAACTCTCTCTTATTTTTTAAATTCATGGATTAAAATATAAATAAAATAAAATTTTAAATCAAAATATAAAAACATTAGAAAAAACAAGATTTAAAATAAAAAAAATAAAAAAATAAGTTTAAAGATGAAAAAAGCACCCCAACTACAATGATCCTATAAAAAAAAATATCGGAATTTGTTCCGGTTAATTTTGATCCTTGTAATTTTAATTCTATTTAATTAATAAAATTTTATTTTATTTTATTAAATCTAATATTAATTTAATGTCAGAATCTTTTTTAAAACATGGTAAAAAAGTCATTGAAAATAAGTCAAATAATTAACCCTAATCTAAATTAACTAAAATTTAAAGGATTAATTTAAGAAAGAAAACTAAGAAACTGGAAAAAACAACAAAATGAAAAAAAATTTGTGGTTCTTGGTGTTTCAAGACATCCAAAATAGTTTAAACATAGTTTTTTTTAAAATACCTTTTACTTAAAAATATATTTTAATAATTTCTTTACCAACAAATTAAAAAATATAAAAAAATTGCTAACAATTTTTTTTTTTCTGTAACGGCCTCTAAGTTTTAGAATATTTCAAAATTAATATATAATGAAAGCTGCTGGTAACGTTCGCTTATTTACCTTCGGCCTATATAAGAACGCGTGGCATCCATAAGAGAACTAGTACAGAGTGAATGGCAGTTATGTAATATTGGTTAAATACATGTGTATTTTAGTGTCGAGTCCTAATATTCCTTTGTCTCGTTATTCGATTTCGATGTGCCCATTATCCATCAGTCACTTTCCGTTTGTTTTTTATTTAAAATTGTGTTCCGTGATATTTTAAAAATTTATATAATATATTTTCAAAAAATATATATTTTAAAAATACATCTATACTATATTATCAAATACTCATTTCCTTGTTGTCTCGTTCTACAAGCAACTGCTCCGATTTTTTTTTTCCTCTCAACAAATGAATTCCCAATTCTCATGCAGATACGGAATCTGTTGCCCAATGTCCCAAATATATCATTCTCAAGGTTACAGTAACAATGAAAAACTACGAAAATTATATCTAATTCTCTGACCATATAATTTTTGTGTGAAAAAAGGGGTAATATCTTCCTACAAATTACCAGATAAACTAAAAAAACTTGGGTACTTCAACGGTGCGCTTTTACTATAGCGCATTCTTGTATTTTGTTGTAGATTGTAATAATAATGTTTTTTAAAAAAACTTTTTTTATTTCATCTTTTTTTCTGTATTTTTCCAGTTGATGATTTTTATTTTTTTATATTTTTGAGATTTGAAAATTTTTGATAAGGTTTTAAACCTTAATTGCATGTCAATTTAATTATGGTTTGTAACATTAGGACAAAATTAAATAATGATTAAATTGAAAAAAAAAACCTCAAGATGGCCTATCTTAGATTCACATGGAAAAAATTATCTTTTATTTCTGGCTTTATTTTAAGTCCCTTTAGTTTTGAAATTTTATTTTTACAGTAAATTGTTTTTTTATCAACATTCTAGTTTTTAGATATAAGAAGGGAAAAAGTCACTAAAAAATAAAAAAGAAGAGATAAAGTTATTAATTAACTATATTTTAGCAAAGAAAAATGTTGTTATTGGTGTTATAAATTTTATTTAATAATAAAATTTTTATTAAGATATTATTCACTCTTCATCTCATTGAAAAGTAAATCGGGTTGAGAAACTAATTTTTTAATATGAAAAATCACAACTCAATTTTCCAACCAAATTTTTTATGGTTAAAAATTAAAAAAGAAAACAACACCTCATCTTTTTTATTATTATTATAAAAAAACAAATAACATGTTATCTACCGGTTAAACCAAGCTAAAATAAAAAGATCAATGATGTAAGCCTGTCTTTTTTTTTTATGAGCTTGGCAAGCTAGTCCACAATAAGACACGGGCACTAGTTTTTTTTTTTCCATTAATTTAAATTGAAACCATCAAAATAATTCAATTAAAATTATGTTTTTGAGTGTATTTGATATTGCGATAGCTGTTGTGGTTATAGTTTGAAAAAAATTGTTTTATAAAAAAATATTTTTAGTTGAGGTTGGTTTGAAAAAATATGTGTTTGGTTAAAACTATGGTTGAAATTGAGGTTGAAGAAAAAATAGTTTAATGTGTTTGGTTAAGAATGCTTTTGAAATTGAGGTTATAAAATAATTTTAAAAAATATATATTAATATTGATGGTTTTAAATTTAAATATTGTAGAATTAATTACTCATATTACATCATGAAATAAATAATACTTTATATAAAATATTTTTTATTATTCTATTAAACTATTTATAATTCCATTACGTACAAAATTCATTCAATAAGAACTATAGTTTTTATAATTTTTTGAGCGTGTAATAAAATTAGATAAAATATTATCAGGTATAAAATTGATATTACAGTGTGAGTGAATTTAATTCACTCTATACTAGTTTTTCAGAGAAAAAAATATTGTTCACGTCACAGTGCAAATGAATTTAATTCATTCCAAACTAGTTTTTTTAAAAAAAAAAAACTGTTAATAAAATTAACTGGAAAAAAACTATTCACGTGAACAGTGCAAGTGAATTGCACTATTCATTGTTTTTTAAGTGAACAGTGCAATTCTCTTGCACTGTTCAATTGAATATATACTGTTCAGTGAACAGTGCAATTAGTATGCACAGTGCGTGTAAAGCAGGATTTCCTTGTTTTTCATTAAAATAAAAATTATGTGGGATCCATAAACAATAAATTATTTTTTTTATTATCAAATAACTACAAACTATATTTTAATTAAAACATAGCTGCAGTCGCATAAACAAATGAAATCTAAATCCTGAGGTGGAGTATTATGAGTGTTGAAATATAATTGTCCACTTCAAGCATTAATTATAAGATCGGTTCAAGCCTGGATTGTGGGTTAATAAAGTCAAGCTGAATCGACTCGTTTTTTTTAATCAAAATAATATTATGTTGAAAAGAAATCCAGATCAAAATTAACTGGTTTTAAGTTAATATCGAAATCCGTGGATGATTGGATTGATCTGTTAAATCAGAGAAAAAGGGTCCAGAGAAAGAAGAGAGGCCGAGGACCAAGACAGAGAAGAGAATAATGAGTCAATAAACCTCTTTTTTTATATATAAAAAAAAAAAGTAGCCAAATTTATCATGAAAGAGTCCGTGTATTCTGTCAATTTTACAAGACGGCCATGAACCTGCTCTTAACGGGTTTGGAAGAAATAAAATCCAAAAGCAGCGCCAGGTGTCAATCAATATAGAAAGAGAAAGAGAATCACTTTGATAGATCGCCACTTGTCACTTAAACGTGGCAGTAAAAAAACGCTCAGGTTAGAGTCAAGATTGCTAGGACTTTTTTTTTTAATTTAACGTGGGTGTTCGGACCAGTTTGCGCGCACCTCGACTAATCCCACGGACCCTGAAGTTAACAACCATGTAAGCCTCCAGTGGCCATCATATGAGCAACCACATGACTCGAACCTGAAACCATAGAGGAAGCAAATCTCTTGATCCCAAGCTCTTACCATTGGATTACCACCTAGATGATTGTTAGGAGCCTTCATTTGTAATTATAGAGGTGGTATCTATAAAATGATGTTTATTATTTAAACAACTTCACATATTTTCACATTCCAATTGATTATATATTATATTTTTCTCATTGATTTTTAGTCGCTATTATCTATTTATTTTTTAAATAGAATATTTGCATGCATAGAAAATAAAATATTTTGAAAAAAATCAATATATCTCCCACATATGGTATTCTATTTTTTTTAAAGAGTGAATTTAATAAATTAGTAAAGAGGAGCCCTGATAAAAAAAAAAGTTGATGAAAATTACACGTCGTTAGATAAATTGACCAAGATCGAAATATGTGTTTCCTTTTCATGTTCTTTTCAAAGCTCGTCGGCTTTTCGTTTTTTTTTTTCTATATTCTTTTCTTATTATAAAAATTTTGTTTTAGAGAAATATTTTCTAAAAAAATATATTTTAATTCCCCTTTTCAATAAATTATATTTTTAGCTCTAAATATATAATTTTTAATTTTTAATTTTTTAATTTAACTCTTCCAAGCCTGACGAATCTCATTATCAAATATTTTAATTTTATCAAATTTACTTCATGTTCATCTACTTCCAGTAAAATTAAAAATTATGGATTGAACTTGATAATTTATTGTATTTTTGGGTTATAAAAAAAATCTCATCATTTGTTTAGTGCTCGATTTCGCAAAAACAAATTTGATTTTATTATTTGTAAAAAATTTAAAAATGAAAACAAGGAACCAACATTGAAAATAGGTGAAAAATGAAGGCTTTTTCTAAACTAACAACACTTTTTTGGAAAATAAACCCTTGAGATCTTTTTTTAATTATTTGAAAATTATATGTTTTGATCTATAATTTTATTTTCTTCACGTTTATATCTCTGAGTTTGATGAAGGAGAGAGAGTTATTGAATAGAAAGAGAAGAGAAAAAATCATTATTTATCCATATTTTGGTGACAAGACTCGTTCATGGTGTTAACAGGTTTCATTCAACGAGAAAAATTTCATGAAGATGTTTTTTTTATATTTTATTTTGCTTGAAAAAATAGATCAAGTCGAGAAAGAAATAAAATTTCAAATTGATTTTTTATTTTCTAATTATTTTAGGGATGATTTGAGCTGATAGATTGATTTATTAAAATTGCAAGGGCTTTTTTAGCTAAAAATAGGATGATGATAAGTTAGGGGTAAAAAAAAAAAACATTGCCTCAACTTTTTAGTAACCTTTTCAATTGCTTGCAAAAATCTACAGCGTCGAACGATGCGGTGTTTGTGTTGTTTTCTCTCTCTAAAATATAAGCTTTTTTATTAATATTATTATTATAATGACAAGTATTCTCCTTGTACAACCCTTTATGATTTTTTTTTTCTTTTATCTGATCACTAATTTTTTATACTTTTTAATTAAATACCGTTTTATTTATATTTATTTTCAAAAAAAGTTATGGCATTTTTTTATAACATTAGTGAAAGGTTTTTTTTTTTCAACCTTTCATAATTTTTTTTTTTAGATTCTATTTGGTGGATTTCCTGTGCATGTCATATTTATTGTATGATGGGTAATTAAAAAAATAGATTCTAAAAAATAACTTATTAAACTCATTAACAACCATAACTCGTCATGAGTTTGACCCGTTAATTTTATTTGATTTGAGTTGATTCAAAATCTCATTATTTTAAAAAATAAATTCTAAAAATTAAGTTATTAAACTCATTAAAAACCATTACTCGTTATGAGTTTGACACGTTAATTTTATTTGATTTGAGTTGATTCAAAATTTTATTGTCTTGATATATAAAAAGAAAGGTTTATAATAATGTCATCTTGAAAAACTCTTTCATTCAAATTAAATAGGGTTTTAATCGGAACGAATCGGATCAAGTTCTATCCAAGTCAATTTAAGACTTGAGCTAAGCAGGAGACCGAGGCAGGGGTTTTCAGATTTGCCTGTTAAGGCAAGTTAGGTTCGGTGACATTGCCAAATAAATTGCCCACGACAATATATAAACAATGTGTTGCTTTTATATTTTTAACGCATCTACGTTAAAATTATTAAAATTTCTCTAAAAAGCACGGCCTTTGAGGGATAAAAGTCAAGTAAACAAGGAGCATATTAATGAGATAAAAAAGTTTTTATTCATCCAATATATATATTTGTAGTGATGATTTTTAATTTTTATAAAAAAAAAACATAAAAAATGAGTTATATTTTTTTTTAAAAAAGAGAAATTACACTAGTAAATCATTTTATTTCAATAGGATTTTAGTAATTATTTTTCTTATAAAGATGTAATTACCATATAATTAGATAAAAAAATTTAAAAGATTCATGTGATATGAGATCAAATATTTATATTTATATTTATTTTTTAATCTTTAATTATTATTAATAATTTTTTTCAACATCTTTAATCTTGATTTATTTTATTAAACAGGCAAGTAAAATTTTAAATTCATAATAAAAATATTTATTACTTCTATAAAACATGTCAGGCAACGTTTAGATTTTCTTTTACCTTAATTTGTTTTTTAATCCCACTCACGGGCACAGGCGATTGACTTGACTAGTGTCAACTAATTACTCAATATAAAATACTCCACGTCACTAACTCATTGTTGAGCAAGGCAAATATCCACTTTGTACTCAAAGTCTGTGGGGTTTATGCATTTGCCTATGAAAAAGACTTTTGGGTTTTGCTGGCAATCGATACGAGAATAACCCAGGTACACGTATATTTTATGTGGCCTTTCTTTCTTTCTTGATAGTTGCATGTATTTATACGCATAAATGGTAATAATTTCACTCCACTATTCCTTTACTTTGTTTTGGGTGTCTCTAAATTCTGTCAGTTTTTGTCTCTGATCAGAATAGGAATGGTAAATATTGTATTTCCCATCAACATCAACCTCAAACTCAACCTCAACCAAGACTGAAAAACAGTGTATAAAAGATATCTGACAGTGTCATTTGTCTGCGTACGTTTAGAATTTATGGAGGAAAATGGTTTTAAGACCTGATAACCAAGTGCTACAACAAGTGGTTCATGTTTTATCCACTTTCCTTTTCATTAATTTTACGAACTTTGGATTTGTCTGCTTGATTTTCTGTATATATGTGATTCTTGGTCACCTGGGAATACTGAACAGTTTGAGGAAGAGTAAAACAAAGTCAATTTCTTTACCATGGATGGAAACTCTGTTCAGGAACCTCTTCTTTTGAGTGAAATAAGTGTCAAGAAAACATCTCTCTTTGTTTCATCAGTGAAATGGATTCTCAAGATTCTAATGTGGGCTATTTTTGTTGCATGGATTGGGGTTATCTTTCTCTTCCCAACACAGTTTGGTAATGGATTGCTTGAGAAATACATTCATGCCACCAATGGAAATCCTTGCGGTATTACAGGTCTGTAATTCAACCTTTTCTGTCCTTATTCGTCTTCTTGTTGCTTTCAAGCTTGATATTGCAACTGGAAATTGCAGGAAGCTTATTCCTTGTATTAAGTGGACCGGTTCTTGTTATTGCCTTTCTTTCCATATTTCATCTTATCATATCTGGTGACGAGGAGTTCCAGCAGTAAGTCATCTCCTGATTAGAGTTCTCTTATGTGCCTATTATTTGTTCTATGTACTAGCCCTTTTAATCTTCGTATAACTTGTTTTTTGGCGTAAACTTGTGATTACAGGAAGAAGAGTTCGAAACACCCAGGCGTCCGCTTATGGACATTCCCTTTTCTTGTGGATGGACCATTCGGGGTTGTTTCTGCTGCTGAGTTTATTGGCATTCTACTCTTTGTTGTGTATGTTATCTGGGCCTTGTATGCTTATATAATCCAGAGTCTCAACCGTATATCTGGGGAGGATTTGACCCTTATGGAGGAAAGGTAAAACAATTTTATTGCTTTTTTTGGATCATTCTGTAATTGTGTTTATGTCCATGTTAACTTTACTCGTGCTTGCAGTTTTTTCCTTTTTAAAGCAAAAATTAGTTGCTTAATCTTACTTCGTTTTCTATTCTTAGGATTTTGATTCTCTGATGTGGTTAATTTTCACAACAAAACGATTTCTTTTATATTCTTTTTTTTCTAGTGTTATTTAAAGGCTCTTCATTGCTTTATGTGATTAGCTTGGTCTAAATAGACCGACTTCTATAAGAACTTCTGTTATTGAAGGTCTTTTATTTCTTTCTATTCTAATTCTTAAACCAATCTTGGTTGTAATATCAATCTCGTAGTTCAAAAGGTAATAAAAATGAATTGAAAATAGTAAATGCAAAAGAGGATGCATTTCAATAACGGAGAGAAAGATCACGTGGCTTGAAAAACATGTATCCATATTATCTTGACACCACCACTGCTGTTTGGTTTTTTCCTTAGGTCAATCATGTAACATTTCTTTTTCTTTTGTCCTTTTAAGAATCTTATTCTTAAATACAACACACAAATTCAACAGCATTTACACAATTTGTGTCTTCATATACTTCTCACAGGTTTTTGTTTGTTATATACCAATAGCTTACTTTGAAGATTATAAATATTGTTAATTTTAATTTTCTCTGGTACGAAGTTCACAAGCATGTTGCATCCTCAACTCCTCATTCTATCTTTAAGATTTTGATCTCAAACAGATTCAAAGGTGACTTTGAATATTACTAAGATAACCAACACCAAATGAGAGCTGTTGATGGTTTAATTTAAATAAGCTATCAAATAAGATTCAAGCTACAAAGTGGAAAGCCAATAGAGCAGAAAGGATGAAAGAAAGTAGTATACATGTATTGTTTGAGGGAAACTTCTTGTGTTTCAAGCACCTATATGTAATTGATGATTGTTTGAGTTATCACTTTGCATTTCATAGTAAATTGTCTAAATTTTTTCACGTGAAAAGGCTGCTACCATTTGCCAAGTTTCCTTGCTAATTCAAACTTTTCCAGTATTCTGTTCTTGAAAATGATGGGAGGTCATCTTGGTTCAATGGGATTATATTGCATGGCATTTTTGTTTCTTCCTGTTGCAAGAGGATCAGTTCTTCTCCGTTTTATCAATATCCCATTTGAGCATGCCACGAGATACCATGTATGGCTGGGGCACCTGACAATGGTGCTGTTTACTCTCCATGGGCTATTGTACGTAGTTGGATGGGCAATGGAGGGCAACCTCCTGCATAAAGTGAGTCCTCATGCTTCTTTGTTTTCCTTTTTTTCTGCCTGCACGTTCTTGCTTAAATACATGCTTAGCCACTTGCATGTGCATCTTTTGACTTCATGGATTCACTTGTTAGTTGGTGAAGTCACATATGAACAATCTCTTCCAATTTTGAGTGGTAACTTGTGTGCATATGTGTATGTGTGCCTTTGGTTAAAAGGGTAAAGCTGAAGGAAAATGGGAAAAACAATTCCAAAAGGGAAGTTGGATATTTAAAATGCCAAAAGTAGAGCTGTAATGCTGCATTCTGTTGAAATAAAGTAATACAGGTTGGTGACTGAACTAAAGAAAACTGGGGTAGAACAACAGGCTGCTGATTTCATGGAATCTGATGCAGGCAGAAGCTAACTAGGACAGTGACAACACAAAAATTGCAAGAAAAAAGACAGAAGGTTTAATGAGCGAAGAGGGTTACAGATGTGAACCTTGAATTCACAATTTTATTCTCTGGAACATAAAGCTTATGGTGGTTGCTTTTTTAAGAGGTTTACAAGACCTTTAAATAGGTTAGAAAACCTTACCTCCACTAGGAAACAACTAGGATTCCAAAAACATAAAAGGAAATAAACAAAAAATCCGAATTAAAATATAGAGTTTGAAAAAAACATTGGAAAAATAATAAGAGTTGCCATATCAGGAGCATCAATGCTCAAAATGCAATTCTAAAAGATCCGACGGTCCGTTCAGCGACTTGTTTGCTGATTGCATGTAGAATCACCTGTAAAAATTTGAGTCCGACCCAGCAGTCGGATCTCCTGTTATCGTGGTTTTAAAGAGCTAACAAGTCTTGACTATTCTAGACCTTTTTTTGGACATAGACGTGCCCCACTGATCCATGAAAGCATATGCTAGGCCATCCACATAGCCTGTCTGCGCCAGATCCCCATCTAGTAATGTCAAATCATTACTTGAATGCTCAGAATCGCTCGTGTCTATAAGTCCGGCTATATCAAAATCGTATGGTCAACTATCTAAGAAAATGATCTAGAGGCTAAATTTTAGGATTTGATTTTATTAATAATTTAGGCATTGACTTTATTATTTTTTCAAATTGTTTTAATTTTTATAACTAGTTAGTTTTATTATGGGCTTGGTTATTTTAGCCGAAACCAGGTAGTTTGAGATTTAGGCTTGGTTGTTGTTCTTAGTTTTATTTTGGTTGGAACATTGTGTAAAATCAGCTGAACTAAACATGATACTTCAGTAAAATCTTTGTCCTGAGAGTCTCTCTTCTGTGGCAGATTCCAGACCCTATATCCCCAAGCATAGTCTGCACTAGCTAATTACTTGCCTTGTGCACAATTGTTTGAAACGGAAATATGGAAGTAATAAGTACTAGTCTCTTATATAATGCAGTTTCAGGAAAAACTTTGGTGGCTATTTCCAACTACTTAATGGTTACAATACTTTTTTTCTTAGTTTGATACTACTTAGTGTACCCGTACACCTTTTGGTTGAGTTATAATGGAACGTTGAGTGTTCTGTGAGTTATTCCGCATGATATTTGCTGAATTCACCTTCGGTTCTGCATAAATAGGATTGTTATTCATTTGGATGCTATACACATAATATTTACCTACATAATTTTTTTATGGTAGTTAATTTGCTCGTGCACTGATGTAAAAACTTGCTTTTATCTGGGAGAAAGAAGTAAAAGTCACAATGGTTTATTGTATTAATTGAAAAAAAAAATTCTATTACAAATGTAGATATAACAAAGGATTTTAAGCAAGGCTCGTCATGTAGAATTAGGAAAGCCTTATTTGGACAATTGGACAAAATGCTAATATTTTACTATTTAGTTGG
Source organism: Populus trichocarpa (assembly GCF_000002775.5). Taxonomy (NCBI): domain Eukaryota; kingdom Viridiplantae; phylum Streptophyta; class Magnoliopsida; order Malpighiales; family Salicaceae; genus Populus; species Populus trichocarpa. The sequence goes on along the minus strand of NC_037285.2, from coordinate 6,283,303 downwards.
TTACCCTTTTCATTCTCTTCATCAGAAATCAACCAAAAGGGTTCGTAGATCTTCTTTATTCTCAAATGCTTTATTGTTTCATGCAGCTATTATCATGGAAAGATATTGGTGTTGCTATTCTTCCTGGAGTTATCAGCCTTGTCGCTGGTCTATTGATGTGGGTGACATCACTTCCTCCTGTTCGGAAGTGGAATTTTGAATTGTTCTTTTACACCCATCAACTATACGTGGTCTTTGTTCTCGGCTTGGCATTGCATGTTGGTGACTTTATTTTTAGTATGGCTGCTGGTGGAATATTTCTTTTCATGCTTGATCGATTTCTGAGATTATGCCAATCACGAAGGACTGTTGATATAATTTCAGCCAAGAGCCTTCCATGTGGAACTGTGGAATTGGTCCTTTCAAAACCTGGAAGTAATGATGATTCTTCACATATCTTTTGTTTCGTTGCATGTGATCTATTACCATATGTTAATGTTTCAAGTTTGACAATGCAGATCTGCGGTACAATGCCCTCAGTTTTGTATTCCTTCAAATTCGGGAATTATCTTGGCTGCAATGGCATCCTTTCAGTGTTTCATCTAGTCCCTTGGATGGTAAATATCATTTGTCAATTCTTATAAAAGTTCTTGGGGAGTGGACAGCTAGGCTCAGAGGAAGTATCATGAACATATCCGAGGCTGAACAACCAGCTTCCCCTTCCCAACCTCGTCCTAAGATAACAGCTTCTGTTGAGGGGCCATACGGGCATGAAGCGCCATACCACTTGATGTATATACTCTAATCTCAAGACCACTTATATTTGATGTATATACTCTAATCTCTAGGCCTTAGATTAGTTACTGCAAACAATTAAATGAAAAGGATTTATAAGCCTGAAGCTGTTTATAATTCTGGCATTTGACCAAATGTAGCAAATGATGCCATCTTTGCTACCAAATCTATGACCTACTTGAATTTCCAAGGCAGATCGTTTATTCTTCATTTCAGGAAAAAAAAAAAAAGAGTTCAAGCTTGAATTCAAGAAAAGCTAACGCTTGTCATTGCTAGTGTCAAATGACAATGTTTGACAAATTAGAATAGAATTTACCAAACATCCAGCTTTACTCAAGTTTTATATCTGTTTCTAGTAGACTGACTTTGGCCATTCTGTACTCTTAGGTATGAAAACCTTATTTTGGTAGCAGGTGGCATAGGGATTTCACCTTTCCTAGCGATTTTGAGTGATATTCTCCACCGTGTTAATGAAGGGAGACCCTGCTTGCCACGGAATATTTTGATTGTTTGGGCTGTGAAAAGATCAAATGAACTTCCTCTTCTCTCGACGATGGACCTGGAATCAATTTGTCCATATTTCTATGACAAATTAAATCTTGAGATTTCCATCTATGTTACTCGAGAGTCAGATCCTCCATTGGTAAGATTATTTTTATTCAATATGCTCGTGTTACATGTCTTTACCTAGATGTTTTTCTGTCTTTCATGTTCAAATTATCCAATTTTGCCGTCTCTAAATTATTGTTATTTACAGGAGGAGGGTGATATTCATAATGTTACAGTTTCTTCTGTTTGCCCCATGTCAAAGGGCTGTGGCATGTCGGTTTTGGTTGGTACAGGTGACAGTATATGGTCTGGCCTGTACGTCATCTCGTCTACAGTGGGCTTTGTTATTTCGCTGGGTATTTTGTATATATTTTACATAAATCCTTGTAGCATATCAACTTGGTGGTACAAAGGACTCCTTTTTTTCGGATGTATGCTTGCAAGTGTTGTTATCTTTGGGGGTCTTGTGGTTGGTTTATGGCATCTTTGGGAAAAGAAGATTTCTGCCAGGGAAGAATACGAGGAAAATAGGCTAAAGCCTGGCATGGTTCAGCATAATGAAGATGCGGTGAATTTGTTTCAGAAAAACCATACTAGTATAACCACTATTCAGTATGGTTCAAGACCAGACTTCAAAGGTATGATTCCATGCAATGTTAGATTTTGTCTGGCATGTGTTACTCAATAGGGAAGATTTGACGACATACATTTAATGGGTGTGATTTGCATCTTTTGTGAATACAAGTATGAAATTATCATAACAGACTTTAAGCTTTTTTTATATTCAGTTATTCAAAATCATTTCCAAATCAGCTGACAGATCACAACGTTATACTAGGAGTAAATAGCATTTACGGTGGCTACAAGCTTGTCATCGTACATAGTTTGTACCTAGTTTATACTGCAAAAGTATTAAATAAGTCCTCTTCATTTAAACTGAACAAATTGCTGCTTCTTTTATTCTATGTGCTTTTTCCTAATTGTAGAAATATTCGGATCCATATCGGAGCACTGGGGTTATGCAGATGTGGGTGTCATCATATGCGGTCCTCCAACTCTTGAGACCAGTGTTGCTAGAGAAATCAGGTCTCGGAATTTAAAGAGAGAATCCCACCATCCAGTCTTCCATTTCCACAGTCATGCTTTTGATTTGTAGATGCCGTGTCCAGAAAAAATGTCTAGGAGTATATGTGTATATAATGGAGCCTAGAGGCTATAATATGCAGCTGGAATGAGGTGGCGTTCACCTGCAGCAGCTTCTTCAGAGATGCAATGCAAGTAGAGCATGCATCATTCACGCTTGTAATGCTCACGAAACCTGTAAGAATAGCACCCAATTATATCTTATGGATGTTGGAATCAAATATGTATAAGAAGTGCATGTAGTTAACAACAGCATATGGATATGGTCGAGGGAAAGTGCATAGCAGATATATGTGATTAATTTCTGTTTTTATTTGTTTCACTGTGTTTGTGTGTGTGTGTTTCATTTTTACCAAGTGGATGAAGTTAACATGATTGATGACGCAAGAGATTGAGGTACAACTGTAGTATAATAATTCAGTGGTTGTGGCTATTATACAAGCAGTAGCTGACAGATTTTAGTCTGCAGCATGAGCATACCATGCTCCTCTCGGTGCCAAAATAGTTCCTTCGTCGGTGGATGGTATTTCTGTTTCTTTGTTCTAAAAGAACAGTGCAGTGGTGTGTATCAATCTGCCTAAACATTCTTTTTGATGCTTAATTGAAGAGTCAAGAGACTGGAGATGGAAAAGATGAGATATGAGAGACATCTAACAAAACCACAATAACTTAAGATTGTTAGTAAGTAAATGAAATGAAAGCAAGCTTGTCCAGTTTTTCATGTCATGGGATAAGAGAGCAGCAGCTGATATGAGGCTTTCAGTCTTATTATTTTTATGTACGCAAAGTCTAAATCAGTAATGCATACACTTTGTATACAAGCTAAGCAACGTGTGTGTATATATATATATATATATATATATAGAGTAAAGAAGCATGAAGAAGGTGGAAAGCATGTCATAAAGCGTCGGGAAACGTTTCGGTTGGAACTTGAAAGAGAAACGAGGAGACTAACTGCTGGTTTGATAGAAGCGGATGCCCCCATCTAAAATTGGAACTCTCAAGAACAAAATGAAGATGTTGTTATTAATCTCAAATCCTTAATGCTCAATCTTAATTGTCAATAATAAATTATAGTTTAACTTAAACTCTTCTTCTTTACATACATGATTATCATCTCTCTCTCAGTTATGTATGTATAGTTAATTCTTACTTACCTCTATGCCGCCGCGGTCAGGTAAAAAACAATATATATGAAAAAAAAAACATAACCAGTGTCAATGTCATTTATCGCAGAAGATTTTTGTTTTATTGTGATTTGAAAATTTAAAGTGTACGTTTAATAAAATTGACGCTAATAAATATCAATATTAATGTAATGCTATTTTTTAATTAATTTTAAAAAAACTAGGTTTTATGGGAAATAAACAGACATTATTGCTTTGTTTTTTTATATATATAAATATTAACACGCAGACATTCTAGGTGGATCGATATCTAAAGATATGATCCAACTAACTTAATTGATTAGGTCAAAATTTAATTTATTTTTTTTAAAGAAAATTAAAGATACATCAATCCAATGTTTTTTTTTATAAATATTGGGTCGACAATATTTTGGATAGACATGGATTTAATAATCTTGTTTTTTAGGATCTATTATTTTTTTTTCCATATAAAGACAAATTACATGTGGTTAGTTTTTTTCTCTTAAAAAGCAAACAATGCTTCGTCTGTTGCAACAGACAATGCTTCTTGTTTTTTTTGTTCAGGAACATATGACATGTCATTTGCTCCTTTCTCTTATAAAAACAAGCAACGTGTCATTTGCTAATAAACAATGCATAGTCTGTGACACTATATTCTAACCATCATTATGATAGTTGGAAAATCAAAGTTTAATTTTTTGAACATAAAAAACTAAAATTTTAACAATTCTTTCACTTGAAAACACTTAAAAAATATTCTAAAGGCCTTAAAAACCTCTTTGTGGTCTTGAACTTGGAAAAAATCGATTTCAAGATGAAAAATCAACGTGAATTTAAAAAACTTTATGTGTCCATGCCCACTCTCTCATACAAGATGAATATCTTTTATGGAACTTGTTGACATCAAAATCAATATTTTTTAAAGGTGAAATCGGTGTTAATGATAACTTTTTTTTTATTACTATTGGAATTCAGTAAATTTTTCTTTTCTCTCTGAAACAAGGTTGAAAAACAAGAAAAATAAAGTTGTGGAATGAAATACAGCTTCTAAAAACTAAAAGGATCATAACAAAAGGAAAGTGGAAATATGGGGACTAAAAAGAACTTTGTTCATGTCAATTTATCACCTTTTACACTCTAATCTTATATTTTTTAATTGTGTTTTTTCATAACAAACTATAAGAATTCAGATGTTTTTTTTTTTTAAAGATGCAAATAAAAAAAAAGTTTGAGAATAAAAGAAAAAACACCGGTCATTCATGTCCCTCTTCCCCAAATGTTATAATATTTTCAGACACCCATGATCTTGTATTGTATTGATACTCTTCACAAATTCCTCGAGAAAAAATTAACTTCAAATTTTAAATCCTACGCACCGATTTATATATCTATATATAAAAAATGATCTGTTGATAACATCATGTGCATAAGGGTGAGATAAAGAATGAAAATGGAAGAATTTTAAATAAGAAGAGAAGATGGGGTGGGATAGCAATTTTCTTGGAGACAACCCTTCTCTTCTCAACATACGTCGTATAACGGGGTGATATATGTCGATAATATTAATAATGACACTACGGATACGAGGAGTTTCTTCAGATCCGTATATGAGGGAATTATTATCCTAATTTTTAACTGGGTTTTTATAGAGATTAGTATGATATGGAAATAAATCTTCCTTGATTGATTTTTAATTGTTCCTTTAATAGAAATACAAAATGATGTGGCCGCGAAAAAAAAGGCTAAAAAGATGAGCTTAATGGCATCTTTCAGGCATTAACATGAATTTTTGCAAAGCAAGATACCATACAATTACCAAACTGTTACCTTTCTTGCTTTCTTTCTTTCCCTGTCTGTCCACTGTCTTCAAGAGTGAGAAAGAAATACATCACAGATTTTAGCTGTTAGGAAAACTTCATAGAAAAACACAGCATTACACAGACTGTCTTTGCCTAGAAGTGGATGATTGGTCACCAACTAGATTTACTACAAATTAATTATTAAAATAAAGAATCAAGCCCAACTCACCGCAGCATTATTGACTCTTCCACCGTCATCAGTCTCCGCTGTCCACCATCCATAATACCCTCCATCCCCATTCCCACACCTTCACTACCCTCCGTCTCTCCTCCTCACACCCAACAAAGAGTGTGTGTGTGTGTGAGAGAGAGACAAAGACAACCCACATTTTCTTTTTGTCAATACAGTGTCGGTGGCACTTCAAGTTTTGTTCTTGAATCGAGGGAGAATCAAAAGAGAGCTAATTTACTAAATACAAGAAGAAATAGTGAAACTTTAAGGATGAGCATGTATGGTAGAGATCCTTGGGGAGGATCCCTGGAGATAAATGCAGCAGATTCGGCAACAGATGATGATAGGAGCAGGAACTTGAATGACTTAGACAGGGCAGCTTTGTCAAGGCCGTTGGATGAGACTCAACAGAGTTGGTTACTGGGTCCAGCTGAGCAAAAGAAGAAGAAGAAATATGTGGATCTGGGTTGTATCATTGTTAGTCGCAAGATCTTTGTGTGGACTGTTGGGAGTATTGTTGCTGCTGCTCTCCTGGTTGGTTTGATTACTGTTATTGTTGAAGCTGTGCCTCGCCATCGTCACAATCATACCCCCGCTGATAACTACACCCTTGCTCTACACAAGGCACTCATGTTCTTCAATGCGCAAAAATGTATGTATCTTTTCCTTTTCTTGATCTGATCTGTCCGATTTCTGTTAGTTGATGTTTGTATACCTTTTGAATTCATTTGTTTGTTAAATTTGGAAGATAGCATCATTTTGTTGCAAGAATGAGGAGAGACTTCTTCAATGAATCCGGGATTGTAACTGTTTAGGGGAACATGAATCATCAATCTTAACAAACCCAGATCATGAATTTATTTTACTTTACTACTGCTCTGTTATTGGTAATCATCTATATTCAGGAAAGTAGAAATCGTTCTTTCTTCCTTTCTTTTTGTAAAAAAAAAAAACCAGTTTGAATGTGGCTTACCTTTGGTATCATGGATTGTTGAAGAAAATCATTGATTTGCACGGATTCAGATCATAAGTTTCAGTTACTGTTGCTACTGTTATTGATAATGATCTTGATTTTGTTTATGTTCGTGTATTTTGATGGCAAATTGCAGCAGGAAAGCTTCCAAAGCATAATAATGTGTCATGGAGGGGAAGCTCGTGTTTGAGCGACGGGAAAGGTAAACAAGGTAGTTTTTACAAAGATCTGGTGGGTGGATATTATGATGCTGGGGATGCCATCAAGTTTCACTTCCCTGCTTCTTTTGCGATGACAATGTTGAGCTGGAGTGTTATAGAATATAGTGCGAAATATGAAGCTACTGGGGAGCTTAACCATGTCAAAGAAATTATTAAGTGGGGAGCTGATTACTTTCTTAAGACATTTAACAGTTCTTCTGATACCATCAACACGATGGTTGCCCAGGTGAATTAACTTTACACAATTTATCTAAACATAGATATAATTGTACATCTGAATGAATTTATTTCATAGCTGTCTTTAACTTTAATGTTGATGATGCTTGGTTTTACAATAAAAACATGATCTTGCTTGGGGCACTTCATGTGAAAATGCAAGGGTAGGGCTTTTTTCAAAATTTTGACTTACTGGGATCAAAACTAGCAAGGTTTTTTCATCTGACAATTTCTCCATGGAAAACTCAACTTCCGCCTATGCATAGAAAATTTCCTGGTTACACAAATACTGAAGTCGAGATTGTTTATAGCTACTATTGTATTGGCCATCATCACATAAACATGATTCAAAAAAGTGTGCTATTCATCAAATTATTATTTTTATCTTTGTCTGTCGATCCGCCATAGGATTTATGGTCTGACAGATGTTGATTTCCATCCTATTTGACAGGTTGGCACGGGGGATACTTCTGGTGGGAGTACCACTCCAAATGATCATTACTGCTGGATGCGTCCTGAGGACATTGATTATGAAAGACTTGTAACTGAATGCAGCCATTGCTCTGATCTTGCTGCTGAAATGGCTGCTGCCTTAGCTTCTGCATCCATTGTTTTCAAAGATAACAAGGCCTACTCTCAGAAACTTGTTCATGGTGCCAGAACTCTCTTTCAATTTGCAAGAGATCAGCGAGGTAGATACAGTGAAAGAGGGTCAGAAGCTGCCATTTTCTATAATTCAACTAGTTACTGGGATGAATTTGTTTGGGGTGGAGCTTGGCTGTACTATGCAACTGGAAATAATTCCTATCTTCAGCTTGCTACAAATCCTGGCATAGCCAAGCATGCTGGTGCTTTTTGGGGAGGGCCGGACTATGGTGTCCTTAGCTGGGACAACAAGCTTGCTGGTACTCAGGTTAGTGAAGCTTCTTATCTATTTTCTATCATGCCTTTCCTAATCATGCAATTAACTTTTCTTCCGAATGTTATTAATTTTTCCATGCATCTGTTCATGTTTCTAATTTAATAAGATATCACATGTTGTTTCATATAATATACCCAAATGATAAGCATCTTTAGGAGTTGATATAATCTATTTTCCTCAGCAACGGAAATATAAGGTAGCTATGCATATGTATGCGTTTTTATTTGATTCTTGATGAGTAAGAATTGTGGGTTCCTCTAATTGCTTGTCTTGCTACAAATAAAGTGATCTCGTTCTGAGGTTTCCTCCTTTTTTTCAAAATTCTAAAAGTGAATCTCAATTTGTTAATTTATCTCCTGCCTTTTCTTATTTGTACCCATTTCTACTTTCTTGACTATTATGTCATGAAACCTGATGAACTGCTGTTGACATATAAAATCATCGCCTTAATGTGGAAATGTCAATGATGATCTCCTATTTGGATCCTGTTGATATTTTTCTGCTGCTATTTTTACATATTACATCATAATGTGCCTAATTCACTGTTAGTTTACTTTGAAAATATATGGTGGTATACTTCTGTCCTGATGAATAAATTTTGTTGTGTGATAGCTACTTTTGAGCCGTTTAAGATTGTTCTTGAGCCCTGGTTATCCGTATGAAGAAATACTAAGGACATTTCACAACCAGACCAGTATAATCATGTGTTCGTACCTGCCAATTTTCACGAAGTTTAATAGAACAAGAGGTAAACCATCTCCTATATGACTGGCCTGGTCACAAGTGAATGGATTAACTTTCAGATCCCATTCTAACTGTTTTGGTGATGTTCTACAGGAGGCTTGATCGAGTTAAATCATGGAAGGCCTCAGCCCCTTCAGTATGTTGTCAACGCTGCCTTCCTAGCTACCCTATATAGTGATTATCTTGAGGCTGCTGATACACCTGGATGGTACTGTGGACCAAATTTTTACTCTACTGACGTGTTGCGTGATTTTGCCAAGACTCAGGTATGCCATACCCTATGCGATAAGGTGTTGTTCTATATTGGACCCTGGCATAATTTGAGCGGTTTATAACTTCCTTTTTTCTGTCTTTGTGACAGATTGATTACATCCTGGGCAAAAATCCTCGTAAAATGAGCTATGTTGTGGGTTTTGGTAATCATTATCCAAAACATGTCCACCACAGAGGTGCATCTATCCCTAAGAACAAGATCAGGTATAACTGTAAAGGAGGATGGAAATGGAGGGACACCACGAAGCCAAATCCAAATACACTTGTTGGAGCCATGGTTGCTGGTCCTGACAGGCATGATGGTTTCCGTGATGTTCGCACCAACTACAATTATACAGAGCCAACGATTGCTGGAAATGCTGGATTAGTTGCAGCACTTGTGGCGTTGTCAGGTGACAAAACTACTGGGATTGATAAGAACACCATATTCTCTGCAGTTCCCCCAATGTTTCCAACTCCGCCGCCACCTCCAGCACCTTGGAGACCATGAGATGCCACAGTTTTTTAGAATATATCTGTGGGGCTTTTGGTTAGATGATTTTGCTGCAATAGATTTTGGACTCGGACTCCTTGGAAGGTAAAGATAATGCGACTCCACGGAAGGAGGACTGCAGAGCGAAGGACTGCAGAGCATAAGTTTGTGAAGATGACGAGGTTTGTGAAGATGACGAGGGCATACGTGGTTGAGAACTTGGACAATCATTAAGAAATTGATATTCTGTACCCCAAGATGCCTGTCGTAGTTTTTGATATAAATAGTATATGTGTATGATATGAAACGTTGTATTCTTTTTTGGGGGAAAAACGTGAATTCAACAGTTCAAAACTGATTAACAATAAATTCCATTTAAATCTGTAACAGATCTCGTCTCATTACTGGATCTCTTTCCCTCTTATCTTGATTCTTTTCCATGCATGTGGACACATTTTGTACATTTTGTGCATATTTCGGTTGGAACAAACACCACTAAGTATTTCACAAGCAGCTTTGGTGGTGTCGATTGCACAAGTGCCCTATCAAATCATCTCATCCACCCTCTGTTTGCAACCAAATTTATGCTTGGAATAAGACTATTCCAGTTGATGATGTGGCAGCAACTGCTGCATGTAGCTTCTAATAAAAATAGGGTAATCAGTAGTTCCTTGGCATAGATCAACTACCGAGTAAAGAAGGCCATGACCACCAGTTTGAAGTGTGCTCACAGTAAAACTGGAACCTCATTCACGTGAGGAAACGTATGAGGTCGGCTTCAAGGGATTCCTTTAGAACTTCTGTGATACTGACCAATGCTTTTCCAATGTTTGTAAATTATATGCCTTACTTAATATGGTGGTGTCAATTATATCATATTCTTTCCTCTTATCTTCGGAGTGTGCTTATTCTTTGGCATTCTTACGGTCTATATATATTTCAGGTGACTTTCAAATTCTTCTACCAGACACTCAAAAATCACATTCACAGGGTACTATGGCGGAAGAATCCAAATCTTTGCAGTACACACCTACATGGGTGATTGCTGCTGTCTGTTTTGTCATTGTTCTCGCCTCCATTTTTGCAGAGCGAGGTCTTCATAAACTGGGAAAGGTATGTTATATATTCCCTATAGTATCTTTTACACTTGAGCTAGGTGATATTCTGGTTTGATTTTTCTTCCTTCAATATTTAAATTTTTTGGTTCCCGGTTCCCAAATTGAACATCCTCAGTATCACTACTAAAATTGTTCTTTTGAACACATCTTATTTGGACCAAAATTCAAACTGAAGTGAAGATAAATTTGAAGTTATGCACTGCCACAGCATGTAGAAATGAATGTACGAAATGTTGCTGATTGCAGTACTAGTGTGTGGTATAATCGTACACTGCTCATTAAATTAAAAACGTTACTATTTATGAACATGTATCTCTTCTTCCTCTCCAAGAAAATTTATCAGCTTTTACACACACACACACACACACACACATAAAAGTTGTTTTTGCATCAATTGAATTTTTAAGTAAAAAGAAAGAGCTTCTAAGCAGAGAGGTGATGTTTCTTCATTTTTAAGAGGTTTTTGGTGCATAATTCCTAACTTCCTAAGGGACTTGGTGATTTTTTTTGTTTGGAAATTCAGTTCTTGAGGAATACGGAGCAAGATGCATTGTTTGAAGCCTTGCAAAAATTAAAAGAAGGTCAGACGATCCTTTCTCCCCAATCTTTATTTCCTATACAAGTGTATATTATATCTAATGACGAATTCTCCATAATCCACAACTCGTAACTAATGCTGGCAAGTTTGCATTTATAAATATGTCCAGAAATTATACATAAAGTGCAAGGTTACAATGGATTTGAAACAATTGTTTCACTAATTGCGAGACATAATTGACGATGTTGCAGTATAATGCTAAAATATGATCTAAATATGTTCTCAATGTGTGCTCCAAAGAATACTGTGTTTTGGATGTTATTTTCTCAAAACAATTTCTCATGAAGTCTGAGAAGCCACAATAGGAGTCTTAAAAGTAAAGCATACTGACAGGTTTTTTTTATCTCTTGGGTCTAATGGAAGTTATCCTGATGTTTTCCTACAGAATTGATGCTTTTAGGGTTCATTTCCCTTCTGCTAACAGTTACCCAAAATACAATAAGCCGCATATGCATCCCACCTCAGCTTGCTATTACCATGTTGCCATGCAAGAGAGAAACTGAGAGCAGCAACCACGAAAAAATCTATAATCAAGCTATAAACAATCGACGTCATCTACTATCTGCAACTAATAGTGCAGAACGTTGTGCTCGTGAGGTATGTCACTATGTTTACTGCTGTAAACATAACTTTTTACCAACTAGTCCATGTAAATTTGATTATTTTGCGGTTAAATTAAGTTGTTATTTAGGCAGAGGAGAAGATAAATTTAACTAGAAAACCACATACTGGCCATTCCATTAATTAGTATTTATACATGAATATGAGATAATCTAAGCTAATGGCTCCACAATGTGCTAGATGGATCCACATGACGATTAGTCTAAGCATGTTAGTAAAGCAGGTCCAAGAAGGGGCCATGGTTATTTTGGAGGAATATTTTCCTTCATGGGATGGCTCAAAGGTCTTGTCTTGATGATTGGAATGAGGATTGGTCTTGAAAAGTTGAGTTGTTGATTTGTTAAGTAGTTTAGCAGAGGCATAAAAGGTTGATACAGATAAAATGGATATAGAATAGCGAAAATCCTTATATGAATTAATATATCTAGCTGTGCTCACATTAAATCTTATAAACTAACATTTTGCACATGCCTTTTCCATACACAGGGGAAGGTTCCATTGGTGTCTGTGGAAGCATTGCACCAACTGCATATTTTCATCTTTGTGTTGGCAATTGTCCATGTTATCTTTTGTGTATCTACAATGATTCTTGGAGGGGCAAGGGTAATGTATCAGTCTCTTACCTTTATAACCTGCTCCACACAAATTAATTGGTCACATTTTCCCCTTTGAGCTGAACAGACAAGAATTGAAGCTGATATGCTTCAATTGTGTAGCTCGTTTTCGTAGCCATTCTTACTGATTTGGAATTTTCGTCATTTGTTTACCCTAACTGTTTTACATCATTGTCAAGTATTTTTTTCCCCCTTTCCTGCATATCTACTTTACGTCCATTAGTTTCTTTACATTTCGAATTATTGTGATATGTATTAATTCCACCTTCCATAGATACGACAATGGAAGACTTGGGAGGATTCCATAAGACATCCATCAGAAACATTCAGAGGTTGGCTTGAATCTAAATGTTCCTTTCTTCTGCACAGAAACAATAGAACTTCTGTAGTTTGTTAAATGTATGCTTTCTGTTGTGCAGATCAAGCAAAGCATCAACATGAACACCATTATTTTCACAAGTTCATTAAAAAACACGAAAAAGGATATTGGAGAAAGTCAGCTGTTTTAAGTTGGCTGGTGAGTTTCAAGCCAGCCTATGTTGCCTCTTATAATCTACAGTTGAAAATTTTATACAAGAGTATGATATAGAATTCAGCAGTTTTCTCTGCTCACTTTCAGATAGCATTCTTCAAACAATTTTATCACTCCATTACCAAATCAGACTACATTGCTCTTCGAAAAGGATTTATCACAGTAAGTTTCAATCATTAACCACATATCTGTTCACTATATAATTCTGCAAGATGTGTTCGATTAATTTATTGATCATTGATTTTTCCAATCCAGGCGCATTGTCCCCATGTGTTGAATTTTGATTTTCACAATTACATGATGCGGACACTGCAGATTGATTTCAAAAGAATTGTTACCATAAGGTAAGTCTTTTAGAATAATGGTTTGTTTATTTATTTATTTATTGAGTTGTATTTCAGTATTCAATGGTTTGAAGTTGAACAATACCAAATAATATTGGACAACAGCTGGTATCTGTGGCTCTTTGTTGTGATGTTTTTGCTGATGAATGTGGAAGGTAATTTTCCTTTTTCGAAGTTGAGCAATTAAATTCCAGTGATTCATAAAAAAAAGGTATCATTATTAATCCTTTCCCATGCTTGAATGAAAATGCAGGGTGGCATTCATTTTTTTGGCTGTCCTTTTTACCAGTAATTGTAAGTATAACTGAGCTAATGTATATGTGTGTGCGTACGTGTGTGTAAACACACAGATTTGAAGGGTTTAGTTGACATGTTTTGATGAATGACATTTGATGCAAGCCTAATAACATCGAGCTGGTTTGAATGGCAGCTTCTGCTACTCGTTGGCGCTAAGTTAGAACACATTATCACTAGTTTAGGCCACAGAGTTGCAGAGAAGACAGTTCCTATCGATGAAGCACGAGTACAGCCTTCAGATGAACATTTCTGGCTTGAGAAACCTGCCATTGTTCTTGACTTGATTCAGTTCATTCTGTTTCAGAATTCATTTGAGATTGCTTTCTTCTTCTGGATTTGGGTACACATGTTCTTGGCAAATAGTTTCCAAAGTTTATCACATGGTTTTCCATAGTTTTCAATGCATACATAGCAATACAAGTGCGTTTGCAGTTTTGGTTAATTAGTTTCCTCCCCTTCCAGAGCACATACGGATTCCGCTCATGCATCATGGAAAGAGTGGGCTACATTGTGCCAAGGCTTATTATGGGGTAATTCCAAAACCTTATGATCCATTATATATATATATATAATGATTCTGTTTTTCTGTTTATTACCCAAGTATCCAAGAAAACAAGCCTTCTTATTGCTTTATTTGGTGGGTGCAGTTTAGTTGTTCAAGTTCTATGCAGTTACAGCACCTTGCCTTTGTATGCTCTAGTCTCACAGGTTGGTGAACTTATACACCCAAGATTTACTTTACATGAGCTCCTTTATGATTGACATGTTTCAGAAACTCATTTTCTAACCTTTTGCCGATGGTATCTGAGGGAAGATGGGCACCAGTTTTAGGAAAGGGATGTTTGGTCAGGATGTGGAAGCGGCAATAGGAATCTGGGCAGGCGGAGCAAAGGACAAGAGGGACCCAAGCGAGAACCACGGAGCACGTATGCATAAACTAGCCACAGAATCATCTCATAGTGCGGCACAAGAAATGGTTATTGATGGAGGCACAGAGCTTTCTTCTGTGACCCAAGCGCCTGTATCTTGAAATTTGGTTCTTCGGCAAAAAGGCAAAAGGGAACATCCACTTACATCTCCTCAAGCCTTAAATTTCCGCAGACTCAACATTTAGCCAAACCATTGCTCATAACTTAATATTCTGTGAATGTTTTTCACTTTGCTTTATTTAATTTGCCAGTCATTGCTATTCTTTTCATCCCACGAAAAATCCCTCCACCACCTATTGAACCGAATGCCCTTGTGGTAAAAAAGAATATCAAAGCCTCAATCAAATGCAGATAATTTTATCGCTTCTTTCTTGTAAGACAGTACAGAATGCCTGTTGTTCTCACCACGATCATTGTTTATTCTTTCCATTATCACATAAATGTGCCAGTTAAAAACTGAATCCAATCTCTCATGCCACCGAATGGCAAGCTTTCTTATCACTTTTGCAGGTACGCATCAACGCATGACGAAGGTAAAACATCATCAGTGAATGAGATTATAAGGTCAAAAACTCGTATTCTCAATAACTTGAATAATAGATGCTAATTATTCCCTCATTCCAAACCCACAAGATGGTGTGTCTCCTTGTATATATTAAGAACATACTACATATATTGTTCAGAAGATGCTAAAAAATTAATAAGAAAAAAGTTTACTGCATGGTAAGAAAATAAAACAGAGGAAAAATACGCTAAGACGTTGCACCTTTCACAAAAGCTGGTCGATTAATTTTTCTTCTGTATTCTATTTTTGTAGTTACAAACATAAACACCAAAACCCCCTAAAAAAAAGGGGTGAATAAGGAAGTTACAAGGATCAGTCAGTCAACAAATGCCATCTAACATATCAATTTTTACAGGTACATGTATTTTCCTCCTAAGTATTCAGGCTATAATGAAAAAGATGACAAACCTGCATGCTTAGGTCTTTCAAGTGGAAGCTTTCTCATCTCATGACTTTCTTGGTGGGTGGGGGGAACTTCTTCAGTAGCCTCTTCCTTTTCAAGGTCCTTCAGAGCTCTTTTTGCATAAACAGTGAAAGCAACCGTAGTAACAACAGCAATAATGAAGGAGATGATGTTGTATATTATTTCCACAGCAGTCAAGTGATAGTTCTCATACTTCACATCAGCAAATGTCCTTATCAACCTACCACTGCACAGAAGCACAAGCATGAGGTTGAGCAGGAGGTAGGGAAAACAAATTGGCATATCATTATTTTGACAGAGTTTTCTTCAAATAGAAGAACTCGGAATGTAGTGCTTTTTGGTGAGCTGGGATAAATAGAGATTTGCAACAACTGATTTTGCTTTCAGTTTTTTTAGTCATCATCTGGACAAACAGTTCAAAAGAATTCCCAGGTATCTTTGTTTCCTTGCATGTTTCTTTGGAATAAGAACTGATACTGGAAAAAAAAGTATAACGAAGAGAACGGACCTGTAGATGTAGATAAAAGCTTCTGGTACCATTCCAGCAACTGAACCACACAAGTAGGGCCAAAATGTCATACTTGTTACCACTATTGCATAGTTGAAAATTGTGTACGGAAATGGTGAAACCCTAAAGAGGGCAACCACTTTAAATTGATGGAACCAGCTCCCCTCCCCAGCAAGTCTAATCATAGAAGCTTTCTGAGGCCATCTCTTCAACCATTGCTGCACATTCAACAGGAGATAATTCGCAAAAATGGAGATGCAGAAGAAAGAAAAGTAAGATCCAATATGAAAACCAAGTTGTCTAGCTTATATCAGTTAAAATCATTTGTCTTACATGGATGCGTTCACGGAAAACTAGCCCAATCAAATAGGGCAGGACCATCCCAATAGTGGTTCCAACCATGATTATCACAAACCCAATACCATATCCAAAGATCATTCCAGCCAACCACATGGAAGGACCTGAAGGAATTAGGAACACTGGGAACAAGGCAAGAGAAGCAGTAAGCACAAGGGCGAGGACTGGACGTCCAAAGGCAGTTGCTTCCCATTCCATCATTGGCAAGAGAACCTACAATGAAATTGATTAATCTTTGGCATAACCAAACTTAAAAGCCAAGTTGATTCTTAAACCTTAAGTTAGCAAACTTGATAAAGCTTGCCAACCATTATGCTGCATTCATAATCCAAACTGATGCCAAATAACCATCTCGAACAAATTATAAACCAAGCCCACTAACAGAAGAAAGTTCAAAGTACAAACTCAAATATGAAAAGCGCAAATGAATGCTGGACATGTAACAAAATGGTATATGCAATGCTTGCTGATTAAAGCTATAGACAGCACCAAAGCAGGCAAAAGATACAAACAAAACGAAAAGAGAGAAATAAAGCACCTTCTCAAAAAGAAATGGAACCCCCCATTTCACGAAAACGAGAAGAAGTATGGTGATAACAAGACACCAAATTAAAGCTTTGATCCACCAGATGAAAGCTTTAATCCTAGCTCTCGATTGCAGTTGTGAAATATCAAATTCAGGTGCCCTTGGTTCGTCGGATATAACAAGCCTAACATATTCACTGTCTTCCCTACCATGATGCTCCAACTTCCCGCTGTCGTTTCCCGACTCCTCCGCAGTCTGTGCCATCTTCATTCATAATTAAAAAAAAAAAAAACCCGTCAAGATTAAAGAAAAGAAAACCCAAAAACAGAAGATGATTTGGCTCTACAAAAAAAGTGGTGACTTATTTATGAGCTCGCATAGACATCAGGAAGCATGCACTCTATCCATACTTGTCACAAATAAATGCTGATAGAAATTTCGCAAATTAACTAATAAAAAAAGAAGCAGGAAGCTTGATTTAATTTGACTCTTGAGAAAATCAAATTCAAGGAGTAAGTAAAATGGATTAGACTGATCTAGATTTATGAATTTCTTGATGGGATTGTTCAGCCAAAAAGAGAAAGAAAAGGTAGAGATTAATAAACTGTAGTGAAAATATATATCTTCTTCTGCTCTTCCAAGTAAATAAAATTTCCTAATCTGCTGCTATCAATAGTAACAATAATAAAGCAACAAGTGAAATAACTTCCAAGTATGAATTATTCTTGTTTTCTGAAGCATGAAAGAAAGCTAGTAGTTTACCCTTGATGGGAATTTAATCGGAGAAATCAGAGCCGCCGGTCGGAGAAGTCGGAGACAACCTCGTAGACTGGGTTGGTTGTCGTCGAAAGAAAGCCTTGCTTGCTTGCTTCAGTTGATAAGATTAGGGAAGGAACAAAACAGAGGATTTTATTTAACTTTCCCTTTGCCCCCTTTTCTTTTTTGGTTTTTGTTTCCTTTCAGATAGATATTGGGGCAAAGAGAAATCAAAATTCAAAGTCTTAAACGATTGTGTTAGTCAGCAGCCATCCACCAGTATTAAATTTGCATATTATTTCAAAAGTCAAATTAATTATACTGCAGATAGCTATTTATTGTGCCTACGCTTTTGCTTACAACTTTTCTTAAGAAAAAAAAAAATCAAATCAAATCAAATATTACGTGCGTGTTGAAGAAGCTTCCTTCTTGGACCATCAATCCCAGCTGAAACCTTTTCCTTTTCTTCCCGAAAGTGTTTGTTTTCGTGGTTTTTAAAAATAAAATTAATTTTTTTAAATTAATTTTTAATTTTTAATATTTTTGGATCATGGAATTATGGATATACCAATCCTTCATATTCTTCCACACATGGAGGGCCAACCCAACATCATCTTTTTTTTCAAATTGACTGCCATCTCAAGTCTTTCCTGCCCTCTCTCTATCTCTTTGATTATTTTCTTCTTTCCATATGAGCTTAATCTTTTGGATATCAAAATTCAATAATTATCCATGTACGCATATCATCATGTGTATTCAAATCGTTACATCATAATTTATTTATTGCACCCTTCTTTCCAAATCCAAAAAAAAAAAAATTTATAAACAATAGCAAGATTGAAGCAAACCAGAGTAACCTTAACCACTCTAATCTTGCAAGAATTACTTTTTAAGTTTTTGCGTCTACGTATGGGCTTCCCATTCACGCCAAATAATTTTCCTTTTTCTTGTTTGCTTTTTTTTTTTTTCCCCCTCAAACTCTAACAATTTCAGGATCTTCCCTTTACAATTCGGATAAATGGCCGCGTGATATATCCCATTTGATATTAATATAATGATTATTTTTTAAAATATTTTTTTTGTTTAAAAATATAATAAAATAATATTTTTTATTTTATAAAATTTATTTTTAACATCAATATACATAAATATTTTAAAAATAATAAAAAATTAATTTAAAAAAAAAAATTACTTCTTTTAAAAAATACTTTTAAACTATAATTAAACAAGAATAATTATGTGCAGTAAAAATTATTTTTTATTCCAAATGTATTAAAATAATATTTTTATTTTTTAAAATTTATTTTTAATTTTAATACATCAAATCAATCAAAAATAAATAAAAATAATTTAAAACTAAAAAATAATTTAAAAAATCTTTAAAATACAGTTAAATTACAATGTTAAAAGTACACAAGCATTTAAGCCCATATTTAAAGCAACTAAACCCATAGAGAGAGAATTAAAGTAAGTGCAGTCTCAAGAGGCGAACAAAATCACAAGGCATGCATCTACATGAAACATCACTTTCAAGACGCCTAAAACATTAATTTCTCCCTTTGTTATAGGTTGTTTGGCGCTGCAATTAGCCATCACTTTTCAAAAAAAAAATATATATATATATTTTTTCCTTTTACTTTAAATTAATTAATTTGATATTTTTAAATTATTTTCATATTTTAATATTAAAAATAAATAAATAAAAACATTATTTTAATATATTTTTAAACAAAAAAACACCTTAAAAAATCCAAAACACCCTTTAAAAAAATATTCGTGCAACTAATCCGAATTAACATGGAATTAAAGACCTGATTGAATTCTATTGTACTGAACATATCGGCAAAATCGAAGTTGCAGCATTCATCATGTTGGAAAATATAATAATTTCCCGGAACCCCAGAGTGAAGCCTCTGACAAACTGAATCCCCTCTAACGGCGTAAAGACTGGCCAGCCAAATGGTATATACATGAAGGTACAAGCATTCATCTCTTCCCCGTGCTCAATCCAGCCAGTGGGTAAGAAAAATGAAAGCACCGATAAATACATATATCCTTCTCAAAATTTAGGTTTTAACCCTAGCATCTACATGCCATGATTTTACTAAAGAGGCAAATGGGAAGTCCTTGTTTTCTTTCCCTCTCAATTAACAATTCTATCAGAACCCAACTACGTGCATACATACAAAATTGGACTTTCAGAGCCGTAGCACCACTTCTTGACAGAAGTCGGAACTATTGTATGCTCAAAAGCAAATTGATCCTTGTCTAGTGTTAAATGCAGCTCATAATCTGTTCAAAGATCCTGATGTGTCTTATGCTCTATAGACCATTAAATTCAACCGTTGCGAAGAACTTTCTTAGCAGGCAGCAGCGGATAATGCATCTTCGGAGTCCACCTTCACCTAGACACAACATAAATGATTGAAAACCCATTCAGTTCATGCAAAACTGTCGGTTACAGAATCTTAATAAAAAAAATCTGCTAAATGTGAGTTCTCTTTCTTCAGTTGGTCAATGATCAAAAGATTCATATGTTGCTTTTATAGGAGGCAGTGCTCTGTTATCGGTACTTCTCTATCTGTATTAGGTTTTATTTGCCAAGTTCTTCCTTGTTTGGAACCATTTCACACGTTACTGCTACCTTGACTTTTTCTAATAAGTAAATCATTTATTTTAAAGAAAAAATGAAAAAAGGGGAAGACAGAAAGAAAGAAATATTGGTTACCTGCTTGAGGTGGTTCTGCAAAGCTCCATGCAATAGACTTTTGAGCTTCCCATAGTGATCAACCATGTGACCCAAATTACTCAATTCCTCAAGCTGGCACCATAGGCGCTCTATTGTTGTGTATGGAAACCATGCCGCAAATGGCTTTTTCCGATTAATCAAGTCCGACGGTCTCTGCACAAGGTTGATAAAATTAGCATCTTAAGTGAAATCAGCCAGCAGATAACCATTAATTGACAGTTTTAACAATGAACATGTTGCCTAGTCTAGAAAGAAGGAAAAAAACAGATGGCAGCTAAACAATAGCGATGCTTTCAAACATCTAGGGAAAGTTGCATCAGCCAACTCCCTCCCATGCAGACACTTAGAGGTCATGCCCACCATTAGGGCAGCTCAGAGGATAGAACCATGAGAAACAAAACACATCAATGATGTTATTGGGTCAGTTATAGATGATCACGGTCCACCATTGCCTGCAAAGCCTATCACAATGATGAATTGATACATAAACAAGTCAATCACTATAACATATAAAAGAAACAAATTTAACTTCAGAAATGTTGATGTCTCCTGGAATATCCAACATTGATTACATACAGGAACAAGGTTAGTTTGAGCAGCTGCCATCTAAGGTTCACTTTGGGACATTTTAATAAAAGTTACAGTTCCTATTAGGGGTGTGCACTGTTTAGTTTGAGCTGAAAAACCAAACCAAATTGTTTGGTTCTGTAATGGGGTTTTCATTTCGATTCAGTTTAAGAACCAAAAAACCAAATTTTTTTTTTTTTTTCCTTTTTTACTTTCATTTTTTATTTTAAAAAATAATGAAAAAGTATTAAATTTTAAATGATAAAATTTTATTTGAAAACAATTGAAAACCAAAAACTGAATCCAAACCAAAATATTTGGGTTCACACAATTCAGTTTTTCATAAATACCAAAAACCGAACTGAACAAACCATTTGCTAACCCCTAGTTCCTATTGCCTTACATATCCATAATGTATGTAGTCATGCAGGAGTCAAGATTCTTGCTAATAACCAAACCAAGGACCATACCCCACTTTACACCTTTTATCAGTTGACCACAAGTGTAAAGGAAATATCATGAGATGCTGAAAATAAAATAACCTTGAACAAGCAGAGTAGCAGAACTAGTGTACATGTTCTGGAAGTGGTTGCGACTTACCACTGATGCAAATGATTCGGTATACTCAAGCAACAGATTTGTAGCTTCTGTAAATCGACCATAATCAACATATAGCCTGAACAAAGATGCAGGATTTGATACTTGGCCAGCCATCCCCCAGGTCCTGTCCCTTCGACTCTCCTGTCAAACCAAGAGAATACAACATAGATTTGATTATGGTGTCTCAGCATGACCTTCATGCACAACAATGAAATTATGAGGAAACAACAGGAGGCTAAATTGTAGCAAATCAAACATCCGTCCACATAGGTAAATACAATAGGTCAAATGAAATAGGGTGAAACATACAACAGTGCTTCGAAACAAGCAAGTTTAGGTAAGGTTAACTTAGTACATAGTTCCCAACAGGACAATTATTCACAGTGATGGAAAAGTAAACGTCTCTTTCTAGATCCTCTAGAGGAAAACCATAAAAGCTGGGTTGAAAGTGTAATATAAGAGTCCTTGAATCAAGCCTAACAACTGAGAACCGAGTAATATGATGGACAGCTTGTCCAACAAAACGGTAAATATTTGAATGACAATTGACAACTAAAGTATGAGAGTGAAAAGGCTTTTGTTTATCTAAAAGGAAATCAGTAAGATTACCTTGAACATATGTACCAGCCACAGAGGCAATTCAATCTGAGGATCTGTGCGGAGAAGTGTTTCAGCAACAGTTGCTGGTAATCCAGTATGAAAAGTTCTATATTTTTCCTGCAGTAAAGAGAAAGCAATCCTTCAAAACAAGATCAGACAAGGAAATAGAGAAAACATCCTTGGACCTTTCTCAAGGTTATGATGAAATGTGAGCTCAGAGATTAATTGCAAGAGAAAATCTCCAAGTCTATGACCATGTGATGACGTGTGATCCTTTACAAGCTGTTCAGAACACTGACACATTTTTTATTAAAGCTGAAACATTTTTTTACGAGCACACACACAGAAGCCAGAGGGAAAGAGGGAAAAAAATATTTTTTTTCACTAATAGCATGCACCATGAGATTTCAACATGAACATGCCTGGTTAGTTCATTGTCTTTATTTGATTAAGAAGGAAAGAAAGAAAAGAATGTGATGACAATGTTCTTTTTACTTCAGTGTCTTAATTACAAAATAGGAAAGGAAATCATTTTGAGAACTAAGGGGTAAAAATGAAAGTAGTGCAAAAGATACGAACAAGATAAAGCTCAAGAGTCTCCCACTGAGCATTCCCCTGATGATTCTGAGAAGTAGGACCCATGTCAGGTGAACCGTGAACAACTATTTCTTTTGAGGATGTCAACAAAAGACCATGCATCCTGAAATCATTTGTCAAAGTTCATTAAAAATATCTAAGAGATTTCACTTTCAAATGGAACTTGATGGAAAAGGGTAGAGTGATTCATAAGGAATGGTGAGTGAAAGATAAAAACGGTGAGAATTATCCAACCTGGTAGATGAGGAGCCCAGTTTATTGGGACAGCATTTCAATGACATAGCTGAGAAAACTCTTTCCAATTCCCTGAGAAAAGGAATGGGCCAAGTAACATTCACAAACATGACAAGAAAACCATTTGTGGTCGTAATAAAATGATATTACACTAATGAGACACAAGGAAGCACCTATTCAATCCTGAACCATTCCAGAATTTTAAAAGAACTGTAAATGCCATTTCATATAAGTTTGCCTCGACCAAGAGATCAACCAAATCTGATGGAGCCTTTTCTGTTCCTGTAAGAGAAAAGCAAATAAAAACAGTTACTCGAATGAACAAGAAAATTAACTAACAGAAAAAGAAAGGCAAACTCACAAGTTTTCATTCAACTGTAAAATGAGATGGAGATACAACATTTTTAAAGAATCCAAACTTGCTTGTACACATTGTACTATAAAAATGGCCTTGGTCACCAAAAAAATGTACCAGTGAATGTCCATTTGACATTTGCTAATGAAAGCAAATATTCTGCGGATGTTAGAACGAACTCCTTTTCAAGTTTCTCAACATCAATGTAAAACTGCAGCCTTTGGGCCTGAACATCACTCCCAGTCACTGTTAAAGAAGCAAAACACATTAATTGCCTCAAATAGGAATGCATAAACTGCACTCCAACTAAAAAAAGAAAGAGATAGCCCAAACATTCCTAAGAAAATAGCCATTCCAAGAATGCCAATTATACTATAGTACACCTATCAGAGGAGCAGTACAGATATTGGCTTAACAACAAAAAATACAAAATTTCTGTTGCAATACTTACAGTGTTCTTTCACCAATTTTTTAGCCTTTTTACTTGGATAACTCTCGTTATGAACAGAGTTTCCCCCAAACAGAGGATTTATCCAAGCATATTCAGATTGGATGAGATGCAGTGCATTGATCGCAGCAGAGAGGCCATTTAGCCTTTCTTGCAGCACAAGTGACATGCGCTGGTGATCTTTCAGATCTACTTCAGTCCTCAAACGAGCTGAATACTGATATATGTAACTTGCTGCCCGTCTCCAGTTATGTCGGTGCATTTCAAATGCGTAAAGCAACTTATATGGGTTCGGCTTTGCCAAGATTTCAGAACGTTCTGCCTACAAGTTTCAGTATATTAGTCAGTCTGAAAATGCTACAAGAAAACATCAGATGACTAAGTTCATACCTTCCAAGCAAGCTCTTGCTCAATCTTCTCTGCTAAACCAACGAAGGGTAACTGACCATTACAAAGTACCTACAATAAATTATAGAAATCCTGAAATGAGTGTTTCAAGTATGGTATGTATATGGCACTTATTGTAACTGTAGCAAAAGGCATAGTTCCTAAATTAGGGCCTCAAAATCCTATTAAATAATGTTGGAAATGAAAAGGAAAATAATAATAGGAATATCAACAAGTTGGCAAAACCTTCATTGCCCCACGCTCATAGAGAACAATTATGAAACGCCTCAAGCAGATGTACTTGTTCTCCTCATCTGGATTTGAAAGTATTGCACAATATGCATCGTATAAGTGATCAAGGTCTAAAGTAAACTTGAAGACATTCGCCCAAAGCCGTCCTTTGATAGTAGTGTCTGATTCATTGATAACATTTGTCCCAGATGAATCATCTTTCTGACTAAGAGCTTCATCAACTTGTTCCAGAGCAGCAAGTGCAAACTGACAGGCACCTTCACTAATGTTATATTGTTCGAATATCTGCATTGCCCACTGGTAGTAATGAAGCTTCCAAGCAGCAGGTGAGGCACAATCATCTGGGACAAAAATTAGAAAAGATGAAAAATGTAATATCAATGTTTGATCAGAACATAAATCCGTTCATTTGTTCCTAGAGAATCATTGATTCTCCCTTAAAAAGAAATGAAAAGAAACCAACCAAAACCAAAATTGGGCAATCCTGCATCTTGAGACAAATCTTTCAAAGCTTTGGAAGCTCCTTGTCCAGATGAAGCTCTGAATATCAAGGTCAAAACAAATATTACACCACAAAATCCATGCGATGGAAACTTCGGAGCACTTTTCATCAGAAGCAAGAATAAAGAAAGATAATTAATGCCAGAAGAAATGCATAAAAGAAAACTTTACAGGAGATCCACCATACAGAATTGTGGAAATTAGATGAGATAAAAATAAATGAAAGGTGGATGGACAATATTGCAAGCATTATAATCTTTTGGGAAGGTGAGGAAATAATTTATGTATATCATTTCTTACATTTCCTGTGGTTCAACGAATCGTGAATTTCCCTAATGTTTTATATATCTACATGTTTTTGAAGGACTAGATTAACCACCACCTGATGTGAAAATATAAGAGTTAAAAGGCAACACGTTTGCTTTTGATTCCTAACATGAGTCAATTCAGATCTACACACACACACACATTTAAAAGAAAAGGTCAATCCAGGCACCGCTAAAGGTACACATCAAGGGAAGGAAATATAATATCAACAGCATTCTAGTGGCATAATGGATTATTAAGTACCTGAAAAAACAGCGAATGGCTTCACAAACTTTCTTCTCTTTCAACACTCCCTGGAACCCATACCTGGCTTGAGCAAGGAGGCAGCATCCTAGAAGATGATGAAGAATGCACCAATCACCATCATTATCTTGAATGCTTCTAGATACCTTCTCCCTCCGTGAATTAGCCTCCACAAATGTGAGCAGATACTTAAAGTTGGAAAATACAGAAAAAAGAAAAATCAGCTACATGATCTCAATTCTCAAATGTTACAGATAAGTATACAATGTTGGAAACAAAATGCACGTAAATAACCTCAACGGCACCATATTGACCATGCCTAAGGAGGATTAAAGCAATCTCAGATGAACGCCTTAGGAAAGAAGTAGATTCTTCCCCAGTTTTGCCCCAGATAATCCAGCTTGTAAAGCCTCTTGCTAAATTAACTATCTCTTGTGGATTTGGGAGACAATGCGAAGAAGGTTGGCTTGGGTCTCCAGAGGAAGTGTGAAATGTTAGTGAAAGTATAAAAGCCAATGTAAAATCACATTTCCCAAGTTTTTCATTCCACGATCTTCTGTCAGTTTTGTTATCTGATTGACAGAACAGAAACAGGATGATCATTTAGTTAATATAACATCAAAACAGCATCTTAATAAGACAAATAGATCCATAGTGTGTGAATTCATCAATAATGTAATGAAAACAAAGGTTGCAGCAGTATGAAAGTTAGGATCATAATATTCACAGGAAGGTTGTCCCGAACCTAAAGATAATGCTGATAGGGGATCTGTGTTGTCAACACTTGACTGGTTTTGGACTGAGGACTTGAGTTTGCTGGACAATGGTTGCAAAACTTTTATTCAACTGCTCAGATAATTCATTCACTTGGCACAATCAAAACTATGACAAGTTTGAACTTATTTAAATTATTCACAGAATCCTGACTTGGCAAGGCCTTCAGAATTTACTTGTAAATGTTATTAAGGACATCTTGTTCTTTCCATTCATGGTTCTTATTTTCCTTTGTTTCATATCATTTGACAATCCAAGATGCCCTCTAGGGTAATCTATTTTAGATTGTTTGATTGCTTGGACCATGTGGAAATGTCTAGTATTCTTAGTAATAGTAGGTTTCCACAAACTTCCAAGGAATTTGACAGTTCAAGATGCCCTCTAGGGTCATCTATTTTAGATTGTTTGGACCATGTGGAACTGTCTATGTATTCTTGGTAGAAGTAGGTTACCACAAAATTCTGAGGAATTGTTCTAAATGCCTTTCATGGACTATAGGATTCAGAGAGATCAAAACTTGCAGTGGACATTCACTGTGCTTGTTGACTTAGGGTGTTTTAAAAGAGGCGTACTGGAACTTTTTTCATTACCAATTTTTGTCCAAGCAATGATTTCTGGGATAGTTCGGTCTTTTTGGCTCCTCCATTGTTTACTGCTGTAGAGGAGATTGTTAGGACATCCAGTGAGATTGGCCAGCTATTATGATTAGTTTTTCCGCAGGAAGATCTATCATACTCCAATTAACATTTTTTTAACTTCTATTTCCTAACAAATCTTTTCTTTCTTAAACTAAAAGTAACTGCCTACTGATAGCCACTAAGCAGATTGCCCAAGATATGATTGCAATTTCGAGCAAACTATCACTAAAATAAAAGCAATGACCAGCTCAATTAACAGGAAATGCAGGATGGTATCCCTCTGCTATCCAGTGAACAGAACCTGGCTAGCTATATCCATTTAATAGCTAATGCAGCAGACTTGTCAATTTGCAATGCAGAACCAACCTTTTAAAACAAAGCAGAATGAAAAAAAGAAACTGCCAAGTGATGGCAACTCAACTGATGAGCATATAATTTCCAGTTTGGAACAAACTATCACTTAAAATAAAAGCAATACCAGCTCATTGATAAGAAAATACATGATGGTATCTCTCTAAACAGACTTACCAATTTGCAATGATGAGAGTTGGGAACTAAAATCTTCAATTGAAGGAGATTCAGAAGGTGTGGTGCTGAGGAAATGGATAATCAACCACTCAGAAACAATTTCTTGAATCATAGGAATGAATTCAAGTTGTATTCTGGATGTATCATCATGCAACATATTAATCTGCTTACAAAATGAAAGGAAACTCATTTATTCAAATTCAATAACGCATAGCAGAAGTCAGAAGCAATTTTTTTTTTTTCGTTTTTTTTTTTTGGATGGATAAGTAATTTTATTAAGAAAAATTGAAGAAACAATAGAAATAAGAGGATTAGGCAGCATCTCAAAAACATAATTAATGGTTGCATGCAAGGGAAAAAAAACATGAAAGCATAACTTATAAGATGCCAGAATCATCTACATTGCTTCATGATTATGCAAATTGTTGCAACTTTACTCTAAGGCAAATACCCTATATTATGACTTCATAGTAAACAATAATACTAAGCAAGAACCCAATACATTGTCTAGTTAAGATAACATGATTTTGAAGCATGTATCATAATGTAACCTGATTAAATATAGGCAAATATTTACAGTTACCACATCTATTGCAGACAAGAAATAGCTGGGTTTAGACCTATTAACCAAATAAAAAAGGGCATTTTGGTCAACAGGGAGGATAAAGTCTTCCAGGTTAGATAAGAATCCTGAGGCCTCAAAAGTTAAGATTTTTTTTTTAAGTTTGCAGTTGATAACATAGGAAAGCTGAGATGCCCTCAAAGTTGAGACTTTTCCTAGATGACAGTGCTTAACAGATTAATAGGAAGAATCTATTGCAGATTATCAGGCAACCATAGAATAATGCATGACCCTAATATCTGGTGATGGGTCAACGTAGGGAGGTAGCTAGTAATCATGACTTCTGCATCATTCAGTCGCATGAGAAATGTGGATTAGCCTTCTCTCCAGTGGTAGTGAGCATTAAGTTGTCTAAAAGAGCATAGAAGATTAGAACTTCCTTCTGTCTCCACGAGAGGATGGCTTATTCTCCTAGTGATCATTCAGTTGCATGAGAAATGTGGAATAGCCTTTTCTCTATTGGTAGTGAGCATTAAGTTGTCTACACGAGTATAGAAAATTAGAGCTTCCCTCTGTCTCCACGAGAGGATGGCTTATCTGCTAGTGATCATTCAGTTGCATGAGAAATGTGGAATATCCTTTCTCTCTATTGGTAGTGTGCATTAAGTTGTCTAAAAGAGTATAGAAGATTAGAACCTCCTTCTGTCTCCACGAGAGGATGGCTTATTCTCCTAGTGATGTCTTGTTTAAATTATTTGCTAACAATTAAGCTTCTACTTCAACCTACAATAATTCGAAAGGGGATGTTGTAGGCCACAACCCTAAAATGCAGGATGAAAGCAGGGTAATTTATACGTTTAGCAGATTGATGAATTAGGATCCTGTGTATAGGTACAAAGCATAGGTGCATTGTTGTAACTCTGGCCAGTATAGTAAAAGCTGAAAGTCGTTTAATAAACAAAAGCAGGCTGAAGATATATGGTAGTCACTTGAATGAATAAAAGAATTTCATTTAAAATAAAAACTAAAAGGCAAGGGAGAAAAAAAACTGACCTGTCCACTGATTTTCAGAAGATAGCTTACAAACAGAAAGACGTCCAATGCAGACTCAAAGATAAACTTAGCAATTTGAGAAGTAGCCTGGACCAAAATAGAAGTATTGATATCAAATGACATTTCAGCATTTAGTTTTTGTATGATCCTCCGGGGTACAAGAAATTGTAGATAGCTTTCAATGACATTCAAAACTTTGCTCCACGATGTAGCTTTTTTGGATAATGTATGCAGAGATAATAGCATGTCAATAGAGAACTTCCTCAAACTTTTGCGATCTGCCAGCTCCTTTTCCCAAGCAAAATCACCTCCAAGATCTGATATGTGATCTGATGATACTGATGAACTGTATCCAGTTTCCAGAATCTTCAGCAAGCGTGGAACAATTTCCTCTGATGAAACAATGGGTGTGCTAATGAGTGATTCATAAAATACAGCAGATGCTGGTTTCCCAAGGTGTTGGCTCATACTGATAATGCATCTCAGAACTTCTAATAGAATCCCACGTTCAGACTCGTCATTGGATAAATCCAATCCGAAGCTTGCAAGATCGACAAGTTCATCAGAAGAACCTAGCCAAGTGAGAAAGAGAACATACAGGTTAGAAACAGTAAAAGGAACATAAATATGAAAAAATGCAACAACCAAGCCTCAAACCCAAAGAAGTAGAGGTTGGTTATATAGAACCTTTTTCACCATCCCATGAGATCATATATACCAAATCTGCCTCAATATTGAGATACTTTAAATCCTTCTATACCACTCCATCCAACATAAATATGAACACAAGAGACATATATTTAATGGCACATCACCTAAGAGAGTCAAACGTACCATCGATAATCATCTCGATGTTTTCCAAATCACGAAATAGAGACACTGAATTCTTTCTGACTAAACAAACAGCACCTGCAGAGGACTGAACTAACAAACCACATGGTGAATTGTTCTTGCACCAGTAATGGAAATAGCGGGCGCAGAAATTTTTCCAGTGGCAAAATACTGACATTGGACTTTCACTGACACCCTGCAAAAAAGTACATGAAATATCAGTCTGTTACAGTCTTTGAACTCCCTTCTATTCTCTGTGTGCAAAGAAAAAGGTTAAGTAATAACATACACAGACACACACAAACAAAGTTTGGAAATAATTGAATCTGTGATTAAGGGAAGAATTGAAGAAGTGCCTGATTTTCAATCACTGATCGAACTTCCTTTTTGAGCCCATCAACAGTTAAGGACTGGAATTCCATATCAGTCCAGTGCCTGTGGTAATCCAGCAAAGTTGAACGAAGCACGTCATTGTGATGAACACCAGGGAGAAGCAATCTACGTATAAAGATAGAAGATACAAACGGTACAATGTTTTCCTGTAAAAATTTAAATTGAGCAAATGTAAGCAACATATCTTTCATGTGTACACCACATATCACACAGAAAAGCAGATGAAATGGGAAAAAACAAGAAGAAGAATTTGAAGCTCAGCTACTGCATGGAAGTGAATATGGCACTGAGCTAAAGCCAGACAAAATATTGTATTAGATACAAATGTAAGCTCAAATAAAAATGGTGTTCCTATACATCCAGTGCCTTTTTACATGACCATATAACTCTGTTCCGTCTCTCTTGAGCTTTTGACAGCCCCCAGAGCCACAGAAGGGGGGATAGACGTTGGGCATCCACCTACTTGAAACCACGAGGACAAATAGAGCAATATTCATATTCCAATCTCATCAGTAGTCAGTTTAAACTTGATCATGCATTTGATTATAATTTCTGGCATTTTTTGATCATCGATATGGAAACTGTACACAAAAACTAAGAATGGAATGTTGTATTGTTTGTAATGGGGGAAAACTAGAAAAGGCACTCAAATAGGACCCAACAACGCATTAGAACTCTTTCCCTTTTGTGTGTATGGGTTTTGTTGTAGGGGGAGCTACTAGGTAGCATTTCAATCCTGGTATGTCAAGCCAGGAAAGCCATGGGAAGCGAGGAGCAGATAAGACTAAATACAGCAATGGGACAAAAAAAAAACAACTCCATCAAAGGGCTACCTAGTTTTATTCCAATTGAAGTGGGACTTGGGGATTGAGGTTTTGGAGATAGTAATGACTTCAGCAGTACAGATTCATCACAATAGTCTAAAATTCAAAAGGCATGCTAAATGGCAAGGTAACAACACCTTCATAGATGAAAATAATGAATACGTAATCCAAAGAAGATCATCTGAAGAAAGTTCGGAACTTTGAAATAGCTGCTCAGCAACAAATTCTTCCTGCAAAGTATAGCAGCAGGCATCTTCCCTGACAATAAGTTGAGAAACTAAGCTTCAATAAGATTCTAGAAGACATGAGTTCAGTGCCACATACATGGGGTTTGGATAGCTGGATCAATGTATTAATCAGGCATTTACAAAAATAACAAACACAACAAGAGCTCATGCTATAATTGCAAGAATCATGTAAATAAAGTATGACCCTTGGAATAAAAAAACCAGGTTAAATAACTTGATTCAATCATTACAATCAAGAACTTTAAATAGCCAGACCAACTTCAAAAAGAGAACGGAAAAGGTGCTATAAAAGAAAAGGGAAATGAAAAATAACTGGCAGGGACTCTTAACAGATGAGCTTTAAAAAACAACTTCTAGGTTCCAAATGAACACATTAATGCCAAAATCTAAAAAGTGAACTAAACTTACGTATCAATATGAAACAATTTATGAGATAGCAATCCGTTGTCTTTTAATATCCATATCTTGTCTGAAGTGAGTTTGACATCGATGCATTCCCCCTGATAAAATCAAGCAAATAGCAATAAATAAATCTTACCTAAGAAAACTACAGTAGACAAACAATGATCCGGGAAAATATTGTTTACCTCCTCAAGAGAAATATCTTGCATTGAAGACTCTACTGACAAAGCAGTCTTGTCCCCCAAAGTACAGTGAAGGCGATAGACATGAATCATCTCCCTCCTAATGTCCTTTTGTAGTTTGACCCGACAAATAATCAGCGTTACCACAATTGATTAAACAAAAAGTAAACAAACAAACAACTTTGCAATCTGTCACTAGATGCTCTACTAATATTACTTTTGTTCCGGGGAAGTTAAAATAACACACAACACAATACCACAATTCAACATAGAGACATTAGTGATGAAATTGACTCATAACTCATTAGGCACTTTCAAATTGCAAAAGCATTAAGCATTCCAATCACACTTCTCCAATTGACCACAACTAAGCCCATGGATTCTATGAGTGTTATCTCCTCAATGCCACTTTTCTTTTGTATGATAAATCCTAGACGCCAGCCACACTAAAGCTCTTTTATCCCATTCAAACTACTAATACCATCTTCTCTATCCTTGTGTCATTAAAGTTGCCACCATATGTTTATTTGAAGTTCTGCTTAACCCAAAACTCATTTACAGGGTGTTCATCACAACAAAAAATTTCAACTTGCCCTGACACTAGTTCATCAATCAGAATAATGTCATCATTAAACAGCACGCATCAAGGGATATCACCTTAAATTCAATTAGTTTTACAAGACCGAAGCAAAACAATAAAGGAACTTCCATTAGTACTACCAGTTCTTATTTATCCTTCATGTGTGTCTTATTGAATTTGTAGAGAATCTCCCTTCTTCTCTAACACCCACTGAAGAACTTCCATCAACACTCCATCAAAAGCCTTCTCTAGTTTGATTAAAACCATCCACAGTCTCTTCTCTTCTTTCTGCATTTCTCGATGGAACTCCTTATAAGAAAGATGGTCAGGATAGTCCATTTCTAGTAAAACCAAATGGTATTTCAGATATCATTGTGTCATATGTTAATTTGCAGCCTGACGCTCTCTTGTAAAGCTTCCAAATGATAGGTCTAATGCCTCAATAGTTCGTTCAACTTTAGATATCACCCTTGTTTTCATAAAATGGAGCAAGGAAGCTCCTGCAATTATGATGCATCATCTTTGTACTTCATATCTTTGTGAAGAGTTTGGTTTAGTCAACTGTAACACCTCATCTCACTAATAATTTAATATCTTGGAAAAGTGCACTCAAAGAACTCGATCGTTAGGTCATCATATCAATAAGTGGGTCACTGGTAGGAAAAACATTTAGTTTTGTAAATGTTTTTACCCATAATATCACAAAAAGGAAAGAGGAAAGCACAAATTTGTTACAATTTAAATGGTTTAAGCAAGTATGCTAAGAATAGAAATTTGGTTAATTTATTTTTATTCCCATAAAAAAATGTGCAATAAACTTCAGTGTCTACACTTTTCAAACCACAATAATGTTATTTTTTTTTTCAGTACAGGAAACAGCTAATTTAAAAAGAAAAGGGAAATGAATAGCCTTTTGCTCCATGAATACTGACAGGATCATTGACAAAGAGAAAATGAGACACCATAAATTACCCACTCCAACCTTTACCCAAGCATATAATTATTAGTCTCATACTCGGTTTAGAGAAAAATACCAAATTATGCCTACACAAGACAGCTAATGGAGTTATGCTGGCATCTTCCTTAGCTTCACCGACCCACAATCTGGCAAATGTCACTCCTGAGTAAAGAAATATAGAAGGAAACATGAAAAGGTGTGAATGATGTTATGCTAGAGCCAACAAAAGGGGGGAAAGTCATAGGAGTTGCCTTCTGAATTCGGAATGCCCAATGCATGACTTAAAATCTTGCTGCGGAAGGACAAGTTCCATACTCGTAACATCCCATCAGAATGAAGCACAAACAAAAGTTTTAGCCCATGTACCTCCGATATTACCAAATCCTGCACAGCTCCAACCATCCTACCCCTGCATGGGATTTAGCCCTTTTAAATTTTATCAAAATACAAGAGACACAAAAAAAAAGACAACAATACAAGTATAAATATTTCCAGGTACATAACCGGTATGGATGTGACCAAAAAAGTTGTTATTATAATTTATAGTGTGGAAGAAATTAACTTCAGAATTAATAAAAAAGATGATGACTTGATGTTGCTTGTGTTATGATCAAAGATTGTTTTCTTCCTTTTTTGTTGAAAAAAAAAAGAATCATTAAGAAAAGAAATTGTTTTGGTTGAGTAATAAAATTGCAAGGGCATAAAGCATGCAAACTCGTACATGATCAGTGCATGGAGATAACAAGATGGAGGAGTAAAAACTTTTCCTATCTGTTTACAATGTCAAGAAATTTTAACAGAGATTCAAGAAAAACTTGCTTTGCAGGAGAAATGAAGCATGATAACAAGCTGATCAAAACAATCAACTCAACCTCACAATATACCAGCTACACTTTACTAATAATGTCGCTACCCAGTAACCCGGATATGGTCCAACCAAAGAGAGTATTAGAAAGAAAACCTACCCTTCAGTATTTTCATGAAGGTTTTTTTTTTCTTTGGCAAGACCCAACCTTGCACCTACCTCGTTAACAACAAGCTTACAATCAGAACAAAAAATGGAATTTGGAACGCTCTTATAAATTATATCTTCTAATTGGGCCCCAAATGCATCTCCTTTCCTTTTGATCAACTCAATTCAAAAGGCAAAGGCACCCTCTCGGGATTTGACAACATTACATGACAAGATTGAAACTATCAGCTCGGTAAAGGTAATGATGTCACATAAGGCCCAGCTACAGATACTCGCTTCTTTTTCAAAATAATGAGTCAAGGATACATTATTCTATAGCTAGGAACAAGTGGCATATGCATTTCAATCTTTGAGGTGAGTCTTGGTCCATACCAAACAGTGAGAAGGATCTATTATTGCTAGAACATGCAAGTATAGTATGAGGAAGGACATTTCATGGAGAGAAATGTTAGTACCTTGACATGAAACCCCACAAACGACCGATCCCTGAATCATCCCGCAACTCATTCACAAAACCTAACAAAAAAAAATAAGGAACCATCCACGTGTGCAACAAAATAAAAGAAAAGGGCATAAAATCTTGCAAGAAAAAGTGACTTTCGGTTACCAGGGGTACTATGGTGAAGCAATCCAAGTTGAAAATAAGCAACAGATCCATCAATTCTACCTACTGCAAGACATCCAGCGGTGGCTGCTACACTAGTTATTGCCGCAGGCTCGGAATTACTGGAATCACGATCATTCAAACTAAACTGGGTAACCTCATCCCTTGGTAAAACAGGCAAGGAAGAATAAGCAGTAATGTTTCGGAGTTTGATAAGATAAGCGACTCCCGAAATTGTCAATGCATAGAGCAAGTATGGATTTGTAGTAGAGAAAGCAGGCATCTGCATTCACAACACAGTCAATACCTCAAAAAACAATAGAAGAAAACAGACAGACATAAAATGGGGCAAAAAAAATGTCATGCAGCTGAAATTAACTACACCAATACCTGGCTCTGATTCTGGCAAACATAAGCGAAAGGGCAAAGGGCATGGGGAAAGGTAATTCGCAACCCGGTTGTCCCGGGGAAGTCTTTAGTAGCAGAGAGTTGAAGTAACTCGAGAGTTTTAGGCTGGGACTTATGAATCCTCCTATTAATTGCAATTCCAATTAATGCAGGTCAAATGTTTGAACAAATGCCATAAAAGAAAAAAGTGAAAGAGAGAATGAAATTAAATGTACCAAATGAAAGAGAGAGGAGGATCGCCAGTGATGGAGGAGGAGCAATAATCTTCAGTGAGAGAAGTTGTAATAGCAATGGAAGCAGCAGTAGCAGAAGAAGTGGTTGATAAATCAGCGTCGCCGACGTCGGGGACAGATATGTCGATGAATTTGATGGAATCAGTGCCGATAATGGGAACCTCCATCCCCACCCTGGCACTCATAATTTACTTCTTCTTCTTTCTATCAAGCTGTCACTGCTAGTGATTGATTTGAGAGGACGGAAAAAATGGTGAAGACTGGTTAAAACCCTAGCACTGGACTCCTAGTGCAGCACAAGAGAGAGATGGGTTTTACGATTTCTTTCTTTTGTCCCCGCTTCCCCCTCTTGTTTTCGTGTTTTTCGTTTTCCTTTTTGCTAGCGCGGTGTCCGACTCCACTTACGTGAGCGGTGGTTTGATATCGTTTTTTTATTTTCTGTTTTCAAAGATTTTAAAATAAGATATAAAATCGTTTTTGGTTTTCAAAAAAATATGACAGCAAATTTGTGTGTATTTAGGAGTTTAGTACATTTTAAAAGTATATTATACTTTAAAAAAATTAAATTAATGATTTTATTAATATTTTTTTATAATTTTAATGTGCTTGTGTCAAAAATAAAAATATTATTATATATTTTAAAATAAAATATATTTTTGAAAAATATGTGAAGCACTGAGGATTGAACCAGGAGGGGTCAAGGTGCCCTGGGTTTAAGCCACAACTTGGTCTAGGGTGCTGGAACCTCAGGGGCCAAGTTCAGGGCACAAAACCTTTGGATCAAGTCTAGTGGTTTAGTTTGGACAAAATTCAAGGTACTTGGGGCATGGGCCATGAGGACTGCTGGAAGTTCCACGACTCAAGCTAAGATCAAATCTAAGGTACTTAAGGTTTGGTCAAATATTGAGGTTCAGAGTTCGAGTTAGGACCAAATTTGAAACGCTTGAGGTTCAAATTTGAAATACCTTAAGTTTGAGTCTAAGGTATTCAAGTTTAGACTTGGCCAAGGCACTTAGAGCACCGGGCAAGAGGAAATTGGGCTAGGATTGAGTCCATGACTCCCAAGATCGAAATTGGGCACCCCAAGTTCAAGTATATGTGATCAATATTTTGTAATACTAAGAATAAAAATAAATTAAAATGAATGCTCCAAAAAATAACATAATAAAAAAATTATTTTACAAATCAAAATCTTGATATAATAACATATTGTAAGAATTTTTTCCACATTAATAAATTTACATGACTAAAATATATTGTACATTAACTAAAAACTAATTTGGCTAGGTGATTTATTGTTTCTTCTATTGTAGTTTTACAGTTTGTTTGTTTGTTTTTTCAATCCTTTGACTGTTTTTTTCCCTTTAGTTTTTCAATTTTCAATTAAGTCCTTTCTTAGTTAATAAGATTAATATTTGAGATTGGTTTTTTATTTAATGATCTTAGTATGAGATTCTCGCGGTTGTGAAATAAATATTAACTTTGG
Source organism: Populus trichocarpa (assembly GCF_000002775.5). Classification (NCBI taxonomy): domain Eukaryota; kingdom Viridiplantae; phylum Streptophyta; class Magnoliopsida; order Malpighiales; family Salicaceae; genus Populus; species Populus trichocarpa. Next base: position 6,246,111 of record NC_037285.2, on the reverse strand, counting down.
ATCGACACTCAAGTTTATTAAAAATAGTTTGATTTTTTTTTATTACTTATTAAATTGGAAATGAAGGGATTGGAATTGAAAGTGAGGAAAAAACAAAGTGCTCTCTTTACCATAAAGAAATAATGTGTGTGAAACAAATGGAAGGGGAGAAGAAAAAGAAGAAAACATGGTTGTCGAAGCTAAGTCGAACCTTCATAGTCGACACATGTCATCTTGGTAGAATAGTGTCGCGATGAATCCACAAACACCAAAAAATATTGTTTTCGGAGGCTGCATGAGTATGCACACGTCACTTAAACCATGATGATACCTCTCGTACACTAGCACATGTATTGAACACACTAGAACTTTCCCCCTTTTTTTTATGCAATTAAGTACTCAAATCTATAATATCTTTTGAATTAAGCTTTGCATTGCATTCCATATAATCCAAACCTTTTTTTGTTTTTAATCTGGCACTTGATTTTCTTATAATTCTTCAGTTTAGTCCCCAATATTATCCCACTCGAGAGAGAAAAAGAAAAGGGAAAGAGATAACTCGATAACTTGGTTGGAGCATTGTGGTCATCTTCATGACCCAGGTTGACCAATGTTGCTCCGATTTGTCATCATCATTAAAAAAAAATATCAAGTTATTTTTTTTTTTTGTCAAAATCCATTTTCATCGGACATCAAGGTTTTCTTTATACCTATCAAATTAATTGGGTCATGACATAACAACTCTCACCCATTTTAATTTAATGTTACTTTTAGATCTGGAATTTGGTTGAGAAGTTTCAACATTAACTCATCTAGCTAGGTTTAATAATAGTATTAAAGAGTTATTCATGACCTACCCTTTTTTATAGTTTAATAAAATAACACACTTTATTATTTTAATAAAAAAAAGTTCAGAAATCATCACTTGATAGTTTTTTTAGTTGATTTGAGTTTCGATTGATTCAATTTAGTATGCTATGTCTCTATACATGTGATTAAAACAAAGCTCGCAAGAATATTACTAACACCTCGAATTCGTACTTGCAACGGAGCATGGATAACGATTACTCAAGCTCAATTTTTTTTATATATTTTTTCTTTTTTATTGTAAAAAAATTGCTTAGTAGTTAATTCTACAACGGAGCGTGAGGCAATTGGCTAGTTGTTTCTACTTATCCATACTTTTCTAGCTACGAGATACTTGTTAATTATTAAAAGATTTATCATGTTAGCTCATACGCTTGATTTTCATGTGATTTTCATCTATTTTTACTTTTAATTTTATGCTAGTTTATCTTGAATATTTTTATTTTTTATAGTTTTTATTTGTTTATTTGTTTATTTTATATACATATAGGAAGAAATAAATTAATGGAAGCCAATTAAATAAGAAAGTTTACCTTAAAGAGGTTGTGTACATGTTTTGGGAAAGAAAAGAAGGAAGAAAGTGAAATTTTCTATTGTGATAATAAAAAACTTTCATACTATAAATTTTAGGAATATATCTCGGTAAATCAATAACAACTTTCTTTATAGATACCCAAATTACACGATCTTGGTATGAAAAGAAAGCTAAGAGGAATCACTACAAATTTGATATTTATGACCTTCCCAAAACAAATCATCCTAACAATAAAAATATGGTTTGAAGTTAGGGGTCAGAATTTACTAATTTCTTAAGAAGAATCGATAAACAAATAAAAAGAGATATTAGAACAAAGAAAAAGAAAAAGATTAATGGAAGAGACCATACTAAAACTGATAAAAGAAAAAGGTTCTTTTACCATTGAAACCAGAGAAAAAGAGAAAGAAAGAATCATAAAAAACTAGATGTTGTCATAAAGTGCTTCATCAACACAATCTAAGCAATAGTGTTTTATTATTCTCCTTGATTTTTTTTTATGTATTCCAATAAGAACATGATTTATTTCATATTTATTATGAACTAATTTTTTTCTTTCAAGCTTTGATATAGTCTAATTTTGATTGCACAATTTAAATTTTAAATTATTGTTTTTTCAATGTTTTCATGCTGAATGTTTATCCTTGATTTTATTATTTATAATTTTATAGCTTATTGTTGTTTGATTTATTGAATTATAATGAGAGATTGAGAGGTAATGAAGCTATAAAAATTTAACACCTGTTATAATTTAATTTTAATCCATTTGCTTTTAATTTAATTTTAAGGCGTTAAAATTTAAAATTAAAAAATCAGGGCTTGAATGCAAAATTTCAAAACTTCAAGGCCCAAATTGAAAATGGTCGTTCCCAGACCAAAACGATGAAGGGAAAGAAGGGAAAGAAGGGACCAAACGATGCCGTTTCCACATGCACTGTTCTTCTTCTTCCTCTGGAGCTGAAATTTCGCCTGCAAAGAAGGGAAAGAAGGGAGAAATGAGGGTGTCCCCACCCTACAAGAAAACACACCCAAGCTTACTCCGTGTTCCCGGTTTTCTTTCGTCCCACACGACTCCATTAAAACGCCGAGGAAACCGCCACCAACAATCCGGCATGGGTGGGACTGTTGGTGCCCCAATACGACTGAAACACAATGTCCCCGGCCTTATCATGGTCCCGGGGAGATAAACAGCAGGCAACCCTATAAAAGGTAGAGGAAAGAACGAAAAAGGGAGGAAAAAAAAGACGAAACGAAAAAAAAAAAAAAACAGGGGACCTTCTGGGTTCCCTTTCAGAATACTAACAAAGGATTCCCCAGGGTCTTTTAAACAAAAAATCACTGAACCTACAGACGGAGAAAAAAAAGAAGACAGGGAGACTAAGAGAGAACAGGGGACAAAAAAAACTGAGAAAAAAAAATAGAGAAGAGACGGAACCAGAGAGGGAGAGAGAGAGAAAACAAGACAAACAAAGGAGACGAGAGAGACAGAACGTGAAAAGGAGAAACAGGGAGAACAGGAAGAGAAAGAAGGACGAGCTTCGCCCAGCCACTGCAGTCTCCTGCAACGTCGCTTCAAAGCCAGGTAAGTCTTCTTCCTTCCCCCGCTCAATATTAATTCACCTAGGACTGTTCACTTTGAATTTTAATTAACCCGCTCCCCCCGGGCACGCATGCTTCTGTCTGCAGCCGAGTTACTGGCATTGTGCCAGTAACTGGCATGGGCCGCTGGGTCTAGCGCAGCCTGTATGGCCGACCTGGGTCCAGCCCAATAAAAAAGAAGAGAGAGAGTGGGTTGGGTATGGGCCTCGGGCCAGCCCAACCAAATTACTTTTGGCTAAGGGTGTGTTTGGCAAAACATACCCTTGTGCCTTTCTCATATATATTTTTATGTGTTGATATTTAACCAAATGAGCTTCTTTTGAATATCAAAAAATTCTAAAAAAATTTGAGGATCTTCGTTAATTTATTTATGATCTCCTCGCGTGTTGTTTTATTTTTTCTTTGCATATTGTTTTTCTATGTTGCATGTTCAATCTTCGGACCATTATTGTTAATTGCGAACATGTTATTCAATGAATTTTTTTTTCCTTCTTGTCCAAAAAGAGTAAATAAAAAAGGATAAACAAAAAGAGAGGCATAATTTTTTTTTTTCTTCAATTAAAAATCCAAATCTTGCGAACTTATTCATTGGCATCACAGTCAAGAATACCGCACTTTTTGAGTTTGTGTAATATTTACCAATGTCAAAGTTATAAATGTTTGTAGGTAAATGTTTATTAACACCAGAGTCATGAACATTACAGGAAGAACAAAAAAAAAGAGAAAAACAAACTTTTAACAATTTAAGACAAAACCAGTAATATAGTCTGTCTCAGGTAAGACGCTTAAGAGGTGATAATATCTTCCATTTCGCGTAAGCAATCTCGTACTATAAAATCTTTGTTGACTAGTTGGGGTTTCTATTGATTATAATAATAAGTGGTGACTCCTTAAACAAAACATTTTCCCCCAAAGAATAAGATGTTGGATATCTATTTTTTTTCCATTGAAAATTTTTAATTGGTCGTTGCGATATCCCGGGTGTGACAATATCATTAATTGAGCAAAAGATAGAGATACTTTAATGCGATTAATGTGATTTTAGATTAAGAAAAATCCAAAGAACTTAATAAATCTTCAACTAATTAAATTTACATAGATATATATTAAATTATTAAGAGAGAATATTTTTAATGTTGTTCAAGAGAAAATATTAAATAATTTAGGGATCTTTTTAATCATTAACATGAAGATTTGAGATTTCATAACAAGGAATAGTAAATTGTGTGAGATTAACTAGGTGAAATCAAGTTTTTTTCTTTAGTTTCTTTTTTAATCAATGTTTTTTTTTTAATTTAATTCTTTAATATTAAATTTGTTTTTATTTAGTTATCACACTCTCATGACATGGATCGCGGGTTTAATAAATTAACTTGGTTTGGTGAATTAACCCAGTTGATTCAAGTTCTCCTTTTCTTTTTCTTAATTAACTTCCTTTTCAAATTTCATCACTTAATACTGAGTTGATTGAAAATTAGATTTCATAATTTATTTTGTTTACTTTCTATTGTGTTACTTCAGTCTCATGACTTGATAATAATACTTAAAGGGTTAACCCAAGCAGACTTGGGTCGTTTTTCACATCTTATTTTTTATTGATTTGTTTTTCAATTTTATCATCTAACACGGGGTTAGTTAAGAATTGAACTATATAATCTATTTTGATTTTTTTTTTGTGAGGATATCTTGGTCTCGTGATCAAGGTCGTCAGCTTTGACATTTTAACCACAGTTAAATCAGGTTATTTTTTATTTTTTGTTAAGAGGTTATCTTGGTTTCATGGTCCGAGTCATAGGTCCTTCAACATTGTATTTTCTTTTTATTAAGTTGTCTCCGTCTCATGACATAGGTTGCAAGTTTAGTAAGTTAACCAATTGACTCTGTTTTTTTACTTTTTTCTCCAATTTCATCATTTAATATTGTGTTTAATTAGGAATTAGATTTTATGATTTATTTTGGTTTGCTTTTTATTAGGTTATCTCGGTCTCATTAACTGAGAATAATGCTTAACAAATTAACCTCAATTGACTTGGCTTGTTTTTTATATCATTTTTTAATTAAAATTTTTACAAATTTCATCAATCAACACTGGGTCCGACATGAACGATTAAAAATTGAGCTTCATAATTTATTTTGATTTGCTCTCTATAGAGTTATCTCAATCTCATGACCAAAGTCACAGATTTAGTAGGTTAACACGGATTAAATCAAATCATTTTTATTTTATTTTTTTATGATGTTATTTTGGTATGATGACCAGCATCATGAATTTAGCATATTGACTCATGATTATTTATTTTTTATTTTTTTAATTGATTTCGTTTTTAATCGATTCGCTTTCCATGATGTTATGTTGGTCTTATAACCTGAATCACGAGTTTGATTGATTAACTCGGGTTGTTTTTTTAATTTCTTTTTGTTTCATTCTCATCATAAAATATTGGTTTGATTGAGAATTAAACTTTATAATTTATTTTAATTTGCTTTCTACTGAGTTATCATAGTCTCATAACCCGGTCATGGATTTGACATGTTAACCTGGGTTGACTCAAATCAATTCAATGTGTCGTTATCTTAATATTAAAAAATAAAATATTATTTTGATTTTTTAGTCAAACTACTTTTTTATGAGTTATATGGATTGTTTTTTGACCCGTAGATCAACCGAGCTATATCAAGTCAATCCTCGTATAATAATAAAAAAAATTACCAGGAAAAAAACATTAGGTATATATAAAAAAATTACATTCAAGAAAAAATTGACCCGATGCGCAAGACAATGCAGTTCAATGATCTAGTATTATATAAAATATAATTATATAAGATTTTATAGCGTTGAACATTGTCACCAGAAGCACGTATTTATGAAATTTAAGTTATTTAATTGAAAAAGATTGATTCAAGTCTTATATCTGTTCAGTCTATTTCCATGAAAAATATAAATTTTCACTGGCAACTCATTCTTTTTATCCAAGTAATCACACACACGCAAGCTCTACAGTTTTTGACACCCTAAAATAAATAAATTACAACATGAATTCTTTAGGAATTATTTTTATTTTTAATTTATTATGTATAAAAAACAAGCCATATTCAATTTGTAAACTACACCACCGGCGTTTTTTTTAAAAATAATTTCAGTTCTAATTCTTCTAATCCTCTCGATAATAAATTCTCTATTTTGTTTCTTCGAAGGCAAAAATAGAATAGAAGATATTGATCACACCTTAAAACCTGGACGATAATATAATTAAAAAAAAAAAAAAAACTAAGATTCCCAGGGAAATTACTATAGCCCCTCTTAGTAAACACTGTGGATTAGGTTTTCTTTGTCCTTCAATATCTAATATTTTGGTCCTTCGATATTTTCTTCTTCTAATTTTGTCATTTGACATTGCAATAATGAGAGTTTGGGCTTGATTGGTTGTTTTGTATGCATATGATTAAGGATGTCGAGCTGTCAAGAAAATATATTGTTACTTCATTGATGCTTAATTTGATAAAATAAAATTTATTTTATTAGTTTAGAGCAATTTAAGTTTCGAGGACTAAATTTTAAGCCAAATATTAAGCCACTTTAATTTTCTAGCGTTATAGACCAAGTTGCATGGGCAGGGGAAAAATTTAGGTTAATGTATTTTTAAATATTCAACTTCTTCTTTTTTTTAATTTGATCCTTACAATTTTATTTTTTTAGGGAATTAACTTAATGGTTTATTTGGGTTGTCTAGATATAAGAATCTTGCAATATCGACAACAAAATTTGGTGCTATGTTGATGCTTAATTTGTCAAAATAAATCTAAATTCTGTTGATTTAGAGCAATTAGGGCTTGAAGGACCAACTTTTATATTAAAAAAATACAGAGGACTAATGTTAACGGGCAAGTGAAGATTGGCTAGCACGTGTAATGCACGCACCAACAAGTGAAAGAAGCCGCGACACTCTAGCGACATGTGCAGTTTTTCCAGTGGTGAAACACCACCTTTTGCTGTTGCGTTGGAAGCTCCGTGGTGTGAGCGGGCAACAAGTGTGATGTGAAGATCGGTGGTTTGTTGCCAAGAGCGCTTTCTTTCTTTTTTCCCTCTTTTCTCTCATCGAAGTTCGCATTGATCTATCCGTAATTCAGAGCTGCCCTCTTTTTTTATTGTCATATCAGATTTGATTCATAGTTATTTGATTGCTAATTTTTCTGAGTCCTTTGATAGAGTGCATTTTTTATATATAATTTCAACATTCAATTTTAAATTTTAAGATGTCCTCTTAATTTTTTTCGAATTTTTTTCTCATTCTTTTGATTGTTATTTTTTTGTTTTAGGTCATTTTGTGAAGCTGATTTTTTTTTTCAATTTTATCATTCAATCCAAAATTGTAATTTTTCCTCTCTTTTTTTTTTATATATATTTTAAATATGGTCTTTATTATGTTAATTGCTACTTTTTTTTTGTTTTTTTGTAGATTGTTTTTCAATTTTATCTTTCAATATTAGATTTATTGATAATTGAGTTTTATTGTTTTTCTCGATGGGATAATCTCTGTATCAAGACCCGAGTCACTGGTTTAAAAAGCTAACCCGAGTCATGAATTTGAAAAGTTAACCCGAGTTGATGTTATTTTTTTTAGGGTTGATTTTTTTTTTCATAATTTTTTTTTAATTTTATCATCCAACATTTATTTTTTTAAAAAAAATTAGGCCGGGTGATTTTATTTATGTGGAGCTATTTTAATCTCATGACCTAGATTACTGGTTCAACGGTTTAGCCTAGATTGACTTGAGTTTTTTTTTTGGATTGATTGTTTTTTAAAATCTAATATTTTTTCAGTTTCTTCCATTAATATTGGATTGATTTTAGAATTGCAATTCATGAATTTTTCTATTTTTCCTTCTATTTGGTTATCTCATTCACATGATCCAAGTAGCGAGGTTTCATGGGCTTACCCGAGTTTGCATGAGTTTTTCTTTTTCTTTTTTGTTAATTGATTTTTTTTATTTCACCTTTTTATATCAGGTTTATTGGAAATTGGGCTTTGTAATTTTTTTGATTTGCTTTTTATTAAGTTATCCTAACCTTGTACCCCGAATATCATGTTTAACATGCTAACTCGGGTTGTCTTAAATCAATTTCTTTTCCCTTTTTTTTCCAATCTTATTATCTCGCATTGGTTTGGTTAGGAATTGGCTCTATTTTTTTTTTTTGCCAAGTGTTCTTTTTGTGCAAATTATTATGATCACTTCTTTGATTTAATTCAGTTGATTTACTGTTATTGTATTTTTTCATCTAGTTAAATAATATAATTTTATTTGATTAAATCAAGTCTATGAGTTGCAATTTGTTTTTTTTTTTTTTAAATATGCTTGCAATGCTTGAATTTTTTTTTTTACATTGATTGTTTTTTGTTTGATCGGTAGAGCAGTGTGGATTACTAATCTAATTTTAATCAGCGTTTATTTAACTTGCAATGTTTTTTATAATATTATTTAAATTAAAGATAAAATCAGATTATTTTATCTAGCTTTCACATCCATGTAATCCTTTAGTTTTTGTGGGATGATGTTTTTGAAAATTTTAGCAATAACTTCATTAGGACCGCATCAAATGGATTTGTCAAGAATATAAATCTTCGTATTTTTTTTTTATGTTTCTTTCTTTCCTCCGTGCTTTATATATATATATATATATATATATATATATATATATATATATATATATATTGTTTTTAAAGTACTAAAAAATGAATAGAAATCCTGAAAACTTTATTATATTTTGTCTTTTTAGATAACAAACCGCCATACATATTTTTTATTCAATTTTTTTTCACATTTCATCTTCTTTTATATCCTAAACAATAAAGGTTTATTAATGTTTCATTTTTTTGTATATACACAAATATTTTAACGGGCCCATCTCGCTATACCTTTTTTGTACATGAAATAACATGACTAGCCATATCATAACCACACCTCTTTATATAAAATGCATAGTTCTATATTATTATAGATAAATAGATATTGAAAATTTTCATTTGCTTAATAAGAAGGGAGAGAAGGTATTACTGTCAACACACTTCACGAACTTGAACAGTTTGTAAAAATAACACATTTTATTGAGACAAATGTATCATATTCGCATCCAAAAAATTTATTTTACAAGAACTTGGGTAAGAGCGAATATTGTGAATGGGTCCCACAAGTGATGATAATGTCAAACAATTTAAATTATTTTATTTTAAATTATTTTGTTTTTGATACTTTTATTTTGAGGTGTTAACATCCAAAATAAATTTTAAAAAATAAAAAAAATATTATTTTAATGTATTTCAAACATTTAAAAAACAAAATATATACCAAGTTTCATCCTGTAAAGGAAAGAAAGCTGAAGAAAAAAAGCCTCGTGGGACTCAATGGACAGCCAGTTTCCCGCAAATACAATCTGTTACAAGTTCTTGACTAGCATGAAGGAGTGTTCATGCAGCACCACGGAAAAATGGGTTCATATTGGCAGCATAAACGATTGGGCCTTGCAGATAATTTCCGAGCACATTTTGAACCAAGCGAACAAATAGTAAACCAACTTCTGAATTTATTTCTATGGAATAAATCTCAGGTTGTTCCACTAGAAACAACCGTACATTTGAATAAATCTTGTAAACAAGCCTATGAGCTTTATCCGCACAGCATATCCGCCATACCCTCGCTGGAAGTTCAAAGCAAGTATGCAGTAACACTCACTGGATAACTGGATACGCTGGCTAAGCCCTCCAAGTTTTTAATTGTGAGGATGTTTTGGTGATGGCATGCAAAAGCATCGGCAAGGTTACTCCTCTGAAACTTTAAAGAATGTATACGATAAAATTATGTTGTTGATTCCATCCATTCTAGGATCCGTTTCAAATTCTGGATCAATATAAAAGAAGACCTGCAATCATAAAGTATGATATCATTGAATAGTGACAAAAGAACCATGCTTCAAAACACACTATATTTCTAAAGCCCTTGTATAGAGGGAAAAAATGGGTGTGTGTGTGTGTACAAGATGGGAAAGGGAAAAGAAACTACTCACAGGCATGTCAATCTGCTCCCCGGGAAGAAGACGCTGCTCCTCAAAGCAAAAACATTGTATTTTATTGAAGTACACGGCAGCCTGTAAAGAGTTGCAAACAAATGTTGAGTGTTATGAAGCACGAGCAATTACATAAAAGTAAAAATGCTAGTTAGTAGCATTAGCCATTAGGATGTGCCTTCTTATCCAGTTCAGATAAGACCATGGTCCATAAAACAAGAACTGTTCTCCAGAAATAATAAATCCTCCACATGATCCAAATGATTCCCTTAATGTATAAATGCATGACTTGGAAAAATTAAATGGGAAACTTACTAATACTACTACTATATTGTTATTTTATTCAGTAGGATTTTATTAGGATGACCGATAATGCAACATCAGTCATTCTACACACCCGCGCATGAATGCACACACATTAAAACACATGTATACACACAGAGCAAGATCATAAACAATAATTAAAGGTAGCGTGAACGCATGACTAGCAGGATACTCAAAACTGCTGAGCTTCAAATAAGTTTAACAACAAGACTTTAAGCAATTTCCTCACAAGGAAAAACTCAAGACCTCATTTTAATTTTTCTACCTACCAGCAATAGTCTACTTTAAGTCAACATTGTACCCAACTGGCCTAGATTGGTATTGAGGCATTTTTATTGCTACTCCATTTCTCTTCTGGTATGAATTAGGAACTACAGACCTCCGATAGGAAGTTTGCAAACAAACTCAACCTAGCACACTCATATAAGCATGCCACATTTCTCTTCTGATATGAATTACGAACTACAGATCTACAATACGAAGTGTGCAAACAAACTCAACCTAGTACACTCTTATATAAGCATGCCACATTACACCAACAAACCTCAGGAAATTTCTGAAGTAGAATTACCAGTGTCTCTGGCAACTTCAAAAGCTGAAGCTTCTACTATATTTTCTCAAACCATGTGCAAGCAAGGATTTTTACAGGAAACATGTTAACAACAGGAGCAACAACGCCTAATAAAAGGACACAGTTTGATATCCCATACACACACTGTGGATAACAAAGGGATGCTTAGTAACTATCATTAATCTATTCATTCCCACACTATACCCTCAGAAAGTACTAGCCATTGAGTATTTCAAAGTTCAAAGACATAATTCCCATTCCACAAGCACTTCAAAAATTCATCTACTAAAGAAATAAGGAAAAAAGCGAGATCAAAACATCCATTGCAAAAAAAGAACAATAGTCTAAGAAACGAGGAAGCAAGCCAAAAATGCAAGTCATAATCTTATTATCAAACAAAGAGAAAAAAGAGAACCTAAAATGCCCTCTTGGTGTGTTCCTTCCGCACCAACCCAAAGCTAGCTAGTGAATGGAAAAATACTAGATGGATTCCTATTTTCGCTGCTAAAATCTCCAGCTTCCAAGCATTCAACTCCATTGCATGAAATGATCCTACACCCCTTGCTCTGTATGCCCACTCTCATAAGGCTCTAGCCCATAAACAATACAGCACTAGACAATTAATAATTTCAACTACATACTAACAAGGATAACACCGGTTCACCAACAACTTTAATCGATATTGAAAATCTTACTCCAAGGTGCCTCCCATTCCATAAGGAAAAGTGGGGAATTTGAATTTCCAAATAGCTCTCCATAGATGATGTGCTTGCCTTAGCACATCATTTCTTCCACAAAACTCCATATAGTTTCATATCAACTTTACAATTCTTAAACGTTCCTCATCTCACTCTATCATCCCTAATCATATTCTGCATTCAAGTCCATGTCATTAAAAATAAATATAGCAACACAATTGGAATCAAATACTTGAAGAAACACCAAAGGCCAACAACAAACAAGATTCCTTGAAACATGAAAAAAATCATGCGCATATCCCTGCTTTTAGCAAATAAAAGATTCATGTTCTCATCCTATAATCGGAGTTCTAGCAAGCACACCACACCATGGGATGGAAAAAAAATGACTTCATATTGGATGAGGTTTTGGAAAATGCGGTGAAGGTCCACAAAACCCTCTAAAAAACTGTCTAATCTAATACATGCCAATTCAAATCTGATCTTAGCACTGCCCCTTTTCAGATAATTTTGAATTTAACATACAACATGGAGGTTCAATGGGAGTTTTCCCATTCACTAATTCCTATTTTGTTTGACATTACTGAAACCTGTTGAGTACTGTGCTTTCACATTATCCAACAACTCATAGAGCATGGTTGATCAGCAGCAAAAGAAAGAAGAGGAATGGGATGCCCCAGAGCATCAGTCCCTGGATAAATCTTACCTTAGAAAAAACACACATTGGAGGGGACACAAACAAAAGAAAGAAGAAAAAGGCCACGAGGATATCCTATGTTTGTTTTCACTTTGCCCTGATGATGCGCTCCTAGCTTGCGGATTTACAAACCAGAAAAAAAGAAAAAAGAATCTCTATTGCTTTGAGAAGAGATTCGCTGGTTTCCAAAGTCTAAGCATGTCTAAAATCAACAATGGAAGCATAAAGCGACAGACTTCAAAATCAACACAAAATTAGTTCAAAATTAAATTGACATACTACATTGCTTAAATGAAAGAGCATACAAAATTAGTACCTTCATAGGAGTAACATTATATGTAGATACACCAGTTATTGGAGTGGAGCTTCGATTTTCAGCGGTGTAAAATGCAAGAGCACTTTCTCCTGGCTTCACCCTTACCTAGAGAGAAGAAAACACTGCATTGAAGACAGCAAATCACAGAGGAAGCAGCTGGTTAAACATAAGCATGCATGCATGTTATGCAAAAGAGAACCTCTCTTTGTGTAGGAGCGAACTTCCATGGCATTCCGTCACCCACATCAGCATTAAACTGCACTGCTATCTCCCTATACAAACAAGAAAGAGCCTGCCATCAGGAAAAGGCACCACAAAGCTGAAACAATTAGAGATTTACTGCTTAATCAAATTCAAGTTCAGTATCCTAGAGATTTCCTAGAGTATCAAGCCCAAATAAGCAATCTAAGACGTCTGAAGGATAGTTATCCAAGATTCAGGTCCATCAAATTTGCTTTATGAAAAAAGGGTACTGTGTGTGGTGATATGCCCGTTTCGCAATGCGGCATCTGTTTTTTAATGTAATTTTCAAATTGCTTTTCACCTGAAAAACATCAAATTGATACTTTTTGAGGTGCTTTTCGATGGTTTGAATGCGCTGATGTAATAAATAAATAAATAAAATGTGAAAAAACATTATTTTGATACATTTTCAATTAAAAAACACTTTTGAAAAACAAACTGCACGACATTACCAAACAGATAAGAAGTAAAACAGACCAGGTACTACAGCATGATATTTCAATTCCAAAAGGATCATTTCTGTTTATCTTTAAACTTGTCTTTCACCATTATTCAATATTACTCTCGAAGCATAAGAATTCAATAAAACAATGACAAGAAACAAAAAATGTAACAAAATCACCACAATAAAAACAAAAGTCAGAACAACGTTAATACCAAAAGGGAGAAAGAAAGACACCTAGTGGCAACAGTTCCATCGTTAGCATGCCGAGCAATCTTCTCTTCAACACTCTATGTATTAAAAAACAAAAAGCACAACAGAATACAAAAGTTAATGCCAACATTAAATTTACACAGAACAGAAGCAACAAGAAAAAATGTGATTACAAACGATTAAAAGAAGAGAAACCTCGCGGCGTTGAACAGTTCCGCCATAACCAGTGGCTTGACAGAACCTCCTATAAAGAGGAACAGCAGCATAAGTACTACCAACCATGGCAACCACCAAACCCGTCAAATAAATTAACGTCTTTTTTGATTTCTGCTCTCTACTCGTATTAATATTAGCAGCAGAACCACCGCCCACTTTA